>NW_027202350.1:30000-147500 GCF_024711535.1 Dipodomys merriami | reverse complement strand
CTGATTTATTGGGCAGTTGTTTCTTTGAGGATTTGTTGTTGGGGGATTTAATTTTTTGAGTTCCAGATATATTTTAGATATGAGACCCTTGTCAATTGTATGGCTAGTAAAGATCTTCTCCCAATCTGTGGTCTTTCTATTGATCTTGCTAGCTATGTCCTTTCCCAAACAGAAGCTCTGCAACTTCATGCAATCGCATTTGTACAACCTTTCTTTGATTTGTTGTGTTTCTGTGTCTCTATTAAGAAATTTTCTGCCTGTGCCAAGGAGACCTACGGTTTCTCCTATTCCGTCCTGTAATGTTTTCAGAGTGTCTTCTTTGACTTCGTGGTCTTTGATCCAGTTGGAGTTGATTCTGGTACAGTGTGATATAGAAGGATCTAGCTTTAGTTTTCTACTAGTTATTAACCAATTTTGCCAGCACCATTTACTGAGGAAGCTGTACTTCCATTCTATTATTTTAGCTCCCTTATCGAAGATTAGATGACTATAGGTCTGTGGGTTCATTTCTGGGTTTTCGATTCTATTCCATTGGTCCTTATGTCTGTTCTTGTGCCAGTACCAAGGTGTTTTGATTACTATGGCTTTGTAGTTGAGTTTGAAATTTGGTATTGTTATTCCTCCAGCACTGTTCTTTATTTTTATTCGGGGACTTTCTTTGTTCCACATGAATTTTTGGATTGCCTCTTCTATTTCCTTGAAGAATGAGGTTGGAATATTGATAGGTATCACATTGAATTTGTAGATAGCCTTGGGAAGTATTGCCATTTTCACAATGTTGATCCTTTCAATCCAGGCACATGGAGGTTTTCCCACTTTCTTAGTTCTGTTTTGATTTCCTTTTTCAGGTTTAAATGTTTTCATCATAGGGATCCTTCAGTTCCCTGAAGACTTTTGCTCAAGGCTGGCACTCTACCACTGGTTCGAAATAAGGGTCTCATAGATTGGTCTTGTCCTTGCTCAGGTTGGCTTTGAACCATTATTCTCAGAATTTGGCCTCCTGAAGAGCTAGGATGACAGGAACTACCAGCCAGCCCTTTCTTTCATTTTTTCTTTTGTTCTCTTTTTTTTGATGATACTAGGGTTTGAACTATTGCTGATCAGGTATGAAGTGAGGTATTAATGTTGGGCAAATGCTTGAAAGGGTTACCAATAGTTTGGTGGGCATCTTGGGAGAATTCACAGGAAAGATGTTATCTATAAGGAAGGTTTATGTATTCAGATACGTGTGTGTGCATGTGGTGTGTGTGTGTGTGTGTGTGTGTGTGTGTGTGTGTGTGTGTGCGCGCATATGTGCTTGTCCTGGGGCTGGAACTTAGGGTCTGCATACTGTCCTTGATCATTTTTGCTCAAGACTAGCATTCTACCACTTTGACCCACAGCTCCACTTTTGGTTTTCTGATGGTTCATTGCAGATAAGAGTCTCACAGACTTTCCTACCTGGGTTGGCTTTGAACCATGATCCTCAGATCTCAGCCTCTTTAATAGCTAGGATTACAGGCATGAGCCTGTAATACTGGTACCTGGCACTATAAGATGTTCATGAGGTTAATAAAGGACATATGACGGATGGAACTAAAGCAGAGAATGATCTCTGAGGGGGGAAATTAGGTACCTGGTAGGTTCTCCAATTATATTTGTGGGAATGAACTGCACCCTGCCGGAATGGTAGCTCTAGATGGCCCCTTCTCCTCCTCCTGAAGCCAGACATTGAAATGGATTTGTCTCCGTGTTTACAGACTTACATTTTGCAAAGCCCAGGAAAAGTACAGCCAGTCTTTTCACATTGTGCTAACATTTGAAGGGCAGGGAAGAAATAAACTTCTCCCACGAGGCCAATAATGATGACAATCAAGATTGTGGTTGGTGAATATGTTCCGTTTGCATTGTTGCACTATAAATTATCCTGCACCAGGCTCACGTGGCACAGTCTGTCTGTCTGTTTGTCTTTCTGTCTGTCTTTCTCTGGAGGAACAAGAATAGCAATGTAGAACTGCAGAGAACCTCAGATTTAGAAGGGCACCCTCTGGGACCCAGATCCTTCTCTCACCAGAGGAGGGAAACTGAGGCTCTGGGAGCCAGCAACGTATGCCACTGACATAGAATCATGACACCCCAGTGATTGGAATGTAAATCTTCGAATTCAGTTCTTTCCTTGTAATATTTTTTTTACTTCTGCCTTGCTTCTTTCACTATATTTGTTCTGAATGTTTTGGAATTGTCTCTTTTTTATTTTTTTGGTCAGTCATGGGGCTTGGACTCTGGGCCTGGGCGATGTCCCTAAGCTCAAGGCCATTGCTCTACTACTTGAGCCACAGTGCCTTTTTTGGTTTTCTGGTGGTTCAATAGAGATAAGAGTTTCATGGACTTTCCTTCCTGGGCTGGCTTTAAACTGCAATCCTCAGATCTCAGCCTCCTGAATAGCTAGGATGACAGGCATGAGTCACCAGTGCCTGGCTGGAATTGTCTTTAAGTAATTGTATAATGGAGTTGTCATGTAACAAAGCAGTTGATGAAATCAATATGTCTTGGTCCATGTTACTCCTTTCAAAATTCTCACCCATTCCTCTCCTCCCCTCATTCATTTTCATTTTGTAGGAAATACATAGGATTCTTCACTGTTTTCTCCTCTTTTTTCTTCATTCATTTACTCATTTCTCCTTGACCCTACTCTACTCCTTTTGAGTAGCTGATTCCTGTTGTTTATTTTTATTTTGTTGAACTTTGCCTTTCTAAGGAATTACACAATATTTGAGATGACATTTGAGCTTACTGTATTTCAGTGAATGTATCTGCATATACCTGCACACCAACCAATGTATTTACTTATGAATGTATCAACTATCTAGCTTCCACTTAGAAAGGAAACACTTATCCTTTGTTTCTCTGGGTCCTTGTGATTCTTTTTTTCCTGCCTCACTCATATTTGCTCATTTTCCTTTGATGTAAAGAATGTTTAATTTAGCTTTTTTGCTCAAAGCTAGTACTGTATCACTTTGAGACACAGCTCCACTTGCAACTTTTTTGATGGTTCATTGGAGATAAGAGGCTCATGGACTTTCCTGCCCAGGGTGGACTATGAATTGCAATTTTCAGATCTCATCCTCCTGAGTAGCTAGAATTACAAGCGTGAGCCACCAGGGCATGGCCACAAGTAGAACTTTATTAGCCATGGAGCTGGTATTTACAAGACACTGGGGGTGAGGAAGACGCTAGCTAAACCAATCTAATGCAATGCTTACTGCAGGTTAGCTAGACTGGTAGGATATCACATAGACTCAGATCTCAGCCTCCTGAGTAACTAGGATTACAGGTGTGAGTCACCAGCACCTGGCTCCTTCAGGAATTTCACTGCTTTCACTACCTTTTAGCTCAGACTTTTCCTTTCTGATTCCTTGATCCTGAAATCTTCCTGCTGGTATATTTATATCATTGCTCTAACAATATTGTTCTATAATTTCCCATGTTATGGTAACATAATCAGAAATTATGATATTAACTAAAACCTGTTATTATGTTAATGATTTATTGGTCTTTTCTTCAAATGTACAGTTCTCTAAGTTCAGAGCAAGTGCCATGTAGATCAACCTCACTTGACACAGGCTCTGCCACATAATAGGAGATCAATAAATACATGCTGGATGAGTATCTTGCCCATGTAATTGTAACCCCTCTGTACAGTATGTTCACAAAAAGTAAAAATTAAAAAAAAAAGAAATGCAGGCATTGGCCTTGGTGTTGGATGACCTACAATTGCTCCTTTCTGACTCAGTTTACCTCACTAAAGATCAGACTCCCCGTCCTTCCTGCCTCACAGATCTTGCTGTGAGGATCAAAACTGTTTCTATCATGAACGTTTGAGAACTTTCAAAAAAAAGCTCAGTGTGAGTGCTCAAGGTGAGGAATTCTTATCTTGTTCCTGTGCTTACTTGGGCTGCCTGAGGGACTGCAATATTTCCTGATTCCTTGTCAGACTTCAGAGAAAGGGTCCCCCCCTCAAGCCCATCACCCCCACCTTGAAGAAACCAATTCAAGTTTGTTCCAGAGAAGTGTTGAGAAGGATCATTATGATGCTCTTCCTCCTCCTCCTCTCCCTCCCTGCCTGTCCTACTTTGGCAGGATTGTGTCACAATATCACCAGAGGATTGTGTCACAATATCACCAGCTCTGTCACAACTATCTGCTTTAATATCCACCACACTTTTAAGACCTTTTTAGCTCTCTAATTTCTTCTTCATCTCTTCCTGTCTTGGTTTATTGGGATAATATAAAGGTGAATTGCTGATAAAATTGTAGATTTGGTTAGAATTCTTAGGTCACTTCATTTATTAAATAATCATCAGTGAACACATAGTAATGCTGGGAAGAGAGGAAAGAAGACTAGTTTATATTATTTTAGGGATGGGCGTCTGCAAAGTGAACAAGTGCTCCCATGGGCCACAGCCTTAACAGTTTTGCTGTTACTTATTCTCTTGTAAACTATAATCAAATACATATTAGTAATTACATTAATATATAACAATGTAATATATAATATAGAATAATTACATTTATAAGAGATTATATTTATTTGATTATATTTGTTGTAGAATCCATTGCTGCATATTGTAGAAACAGTAAAGAAGGGCTGGCTAGAGCATCAACATGCTGAAGGCAATAGAAAGCAATATCAAGTACTTGCTACAGCAACATATACTGTATACTAAGATTGAAATGATGCAGAGATTAGCATGTCTCCTGTATAAGGATGACAAACAAATTGCTGAAGCATTACATATTTTAAAATATTCCAAATGTATGGCTATATGGCAAGAAAAGGAATAATCAAATATGTAGAGCCAAACTCTCAATTTCTAGAAGTCTGGGACCACTTAGAATATAAAGAAATGCCTATATATACTTTAATATCTCCTAAGAGATTATTGTTTGTCTCCTTAGTCCATATGTAAGGAACTCATTTAGTATGCAGAGCAGTTTTGTAGTTGAAGGAGATATTGTGATATTTAACAGAGCCTGAAGTAAACCTACTGAGGTGTAAAGGTAAGGAGAAGTGATACTATGTCTTAGGATAATAAAGATTTTTTATTGTTTCTGTATTGGTGGAGGTGACAATGGATGGGGTGGGAAAATTGGGTTTGAGGTCAGAGTGGAGGCAGCGATTTCTTTCCAGGAGACGGCAGTTGAACACCTGGCTGATGGTGGGGGTGATAAAGGCATAGGCTGAAAAAAATGAGCCACAGGAATATTGATGACTGTGGGAGCACTGAGGAAAAGGAGAAGCTGGAAATAACTTTTAGGTCTATACTTTAGAGCAGTGAGTCTTCCTTTGCCACATGAGTTTCAGGCATACAGAAAAGGAAAGAAATTACCATAGTATCAAATATGTTCTACAAAGATAAAAATAACAGTTAACATCAAACTACAGCAGCATTCATCATGTTCACAAATCCATTTTGTCTTCCTAGGTACCGAACTATATTTTCAGTCCTTTCTTGGAGCAAGGTAAAATAATATGGTTAATTTCTAGACAAAGGCACATAGGTGTAAATGGTATATGCTATTTCCAGCTCAATCCATAAAATCCTCTTCTTTTATTCCCCAGCATCTGTTCTGTGGCAAAGTTGGAAACTACATATTCCAAATGTTAAACTGCAATATGGAAGAATCTTGTCTCTGTAAGTCAACATTTAGATGAATGAGAGCTTTCCTGAATAGCTATGTAACCAACTGAACTATGACTTAAAGTACAAATTAATCTTTATTATTTTAACCATGATGAATATAGTGTGTGTTTAACCAGAATAGCCAGTGACACAAATACTTTGTATTAAGCAATTTTATGTTTAATGTAGCATCTGTTTAATGGATGGGCTAGCCCTAAAATCAAACTTCATTTACACTCTGCTTGGAATAACCCGTGATATCACGGGTTATTGTTCCAATAGAATTTTAGAATATTTTCCTGTTTACTCTCTTATTTTGCCATCTTAGTTGGTAAATTCTGGTGGTTAGATTTTAAACTAGAAAACTTCATGGTGTATTTTGTCTATTACTTTCTTATTTGAAAAAATCCTTTAACAGGTAAAAGAGGCTTGAAGTATAGAACTTATTTCACAATATCTTGTCTGATATACTACTGAGTGTGTTAACAAATACAGTTTAGAGCCTCTCTTATTTTTTCTTTATTTGACAGCCAGTAAATTTTCTGGTACTGTTACATCTATGACTTCATAAATTGGAAATGTGGTAAGAAAGAGAAAAACATTATGACTTAGGAACTCATTCTGCAACAAGACTTTCACCCAAGGTTTCATTGCAATTATGGTCTATATGTAGAATCTGTCTTTATGGTTTAATGTTGAAATCTGAAGTGAAAGAATTAACTATGAATGGACTTTTGAAACCTCATTATTTTCATTGTAGATTGAGTAATAACAGGCAACATTCTGATTATAGAAACTAGGTAGAAGTTATGTCTATAAACTAGATTGCTAACCTTAGTTTATGTCACTTTGTGTTTCCATTGAATGAAATTTTGGTGTGCTGGAAAGTGGCAGCTAAGATACAGCTTAAACATTTTTCCAATATGAATCTGTATTACATTTGTGATTTTTGTGCTAGTGGATATTGAAACTGGTATCTTAAGCATGCTAGATAAGCATTGACATTAAGCTATATCTCTAATCCTTTATTTATATATAGATATATAGATATATGAACATTTAAAACAGAAGCAACGCAGAAGAGTATAAAAGTGAAGTGCATCTCAAAACCTACCAAGAAAGAATTGTTAAAATTCTGAAGCAGATTTTTATGCCTTCTTTATTTCCATACACAAAATAGTCCTCAGACATAGATACAAACACACATATAAATGGAATCAAAATACAGATTTTTGTAATTTACAATTTTACTCACAAGCCTGAAATGTGATTGTCTCATGTAAGTAAATGAGAATCACTTTAAAATCTCTATGAAATAATCTTTTATAGAAAATACTATAATATAACTAGTGTGGAACACTGAGGTTTCTAGTTTTCACCATTGTGAGAAATACTGCCATTAACTAATTTGTATATGTTTGAGTTTTTGTGAGTAGTGTAAATTACTATGGTGAATTTGCTTGGAGGGAGGCAAACACATTTAATATTTCTAAATTTAATAGTATTTGAAAGAGTGTACCTATTATGGTCAATGAATAGGAAAGGCAGTAGAGAGGATAGTGCCTACCATTATAGAAACTGAAATGAAGAAGTTCATGATCCTCTTTCATGATAAGTGAAAATTACCTGAAATAAGTGATTGAATTTGTGCTGTTTCTAAAAGCTATTCTGACTACTGAAATCTAATGTCAGACAAGATTTCCTTATACACAGGAAATGAAACTAATATGTAAATGTAGTGTAGATAGAAAGACAAGAAAAATTTTTGTTGGAGTAGGATAACTGCATAACTTGTTTACATTCAGTCCTCTTCTCTTATTCTGAGATGATCTTGTGGAATCTGAGATTACACCTGAGGTACTATTAGGATTTGTGAGGTTCTCCGTGAGTTCCTCACATATTGTATCTGATTGACTCATTGTTGTTTTATTTCCATGTGAAGAAGCTAGTAGCCTTTACTTTTTCATTTCCTTCTCTTCTTTCTTCTGCCTGTGTTAGCTGAAAAATACTCTGAAATGTTGACTCAGAATTTGGAGGAGAGTTAATATTGAGAAACTAGGTTGGAGAGTCTTTATTATAGCAGCATTGGTAACAAGAAAAACAAATTAGAGAACTAAGGGATCATCACTGGTTTGTCTTTTGCTTTCTGAAGGTTTGATGCGTAACACCTCTGCATTGGGTAATGTGATTTTTAGATCCAGGCTCTCTCTTTTGTGGCTTCCATGGTTGTATTCTAAAATGCCTCAGCTCAGAAGATAGACACATTTTCTATTGCTTATAATTTGTTCTGCATTCAGTCCATGTTCACATGATATCAGCCTTATTACATGGAAACAGAAAAACTGAGTCAGCACAAAGATAGTAAGTACAACTGTATGTAGAAATAAGGCCTGGAGTCCTTTCACATCTCTATGGCTAACTGGTGTGTGAACTTGACAAGATTGTCAATGATTTAGTACCTTAGCTTTCATGTTTATAAAATAAAGATAAGAATATGTCTTTTTACAAAAGATTATTTCATAGTTTTAAAAAGTGATTCTTATTTCCTGACCTAAAACAGCTGCATTTCAGGTTGTTGAATAATTGACTATATGTAAAGGCGCATAGTATATTCTTTTTTTTGGGGGGGGACAGGGGATCTGATCATGAGGCCTGACCTCTGCGCCTGGGTGCTATCCCTCAGTTCTTCAGCTCAAGGCTAGCACTCTACCACTTGTGCCAAAGCACCTCTTCTGGCTTTTTTTCTTTTTGCTTATGTGGTGCTGAGGAATCGAACCCAGGGCCTCATGCAAGGCGAGCGCTATACCATTGAGCCACCATCCCAGCCCCCATAGCATATTGTTAAGAAGTGAACCCAGGTGCTAGTGGCTCACATGTATAAGCTTAGCTACTCAAGTGGTTCAGTCTAAGAATTGCGGGGTTTGGAATAGAAAAAACAGTGAGATTCTTACCTTCAACTAATCAGAAAAATGTTGGAAGTGAAGGTATGGTCAACTGAGACCTTCAGAATTCCAAGCCATGAGTTGAAGCTCAGTTCTAGCACAGGAAAAAAAAAAAGAGATAGCTACTAGTATTAGTGGTAGTTGCACTGGGAATAGAATCATCAGTCAAGCCTATTGACATAAAAATACAGAGAATAACTTTAATTGGTACAAAGAATATGTATAGGAATTTGAGAGAATCAGTTTATTTCAATAAAGTTGAAAATGTAACACTTCATGAAGAAAAATGCATTTGAGTAGTGTCCTAAAAATGTGCTCCTTTCTCACTAAATCTGTGAAGAAAAATGTAATTTGCAGAACAGGGTACCAGAGGGAACAAGGCTATTGCTAGAGAAATTTGGTGAATTTTGACCTGAAATGCAGTGCCAATTAAGACAAATAGCAAGCTGATAAAAATTACAAATGAGGGCTAGGCAGGGACTGGCTAAGTATTGAGTGCTTGTTTAACAATTACAAGAGGTTAATCCCAGCATCACTCACACAAAAATTACAATTGAGCAGTGTATGATTTATAAATAAATGACTGTGGTCCTTGTTTTGCAATATGGGGAATGTGCTGTTCACATGGGAGAGAATCTTGCCCAGGCCAGTGAGGAGCTGTTCAAAATTTGAACTCCCCTATCCTGAACAGGGAAGTGAAGAAGCTTTGAAGGGGGAGTTTATACTTTTCTGACACTTGTAAGTACATGGATAGATTTATTTCTACTTCCTCTAAGGGAGAACTTCTCTTAGCTCATTTTTCAGGACATAAGGAGTTAGAAATTATCCTGCTTATGGAACCAGACTTATTCTCACTTTTTATTTATTTCATAGCCCAGTTTCTGACATTTGTATTTGCTTTTTATTTGAGGGCTTGTGAAATCTTACCTCTTTGGTTTGCTTGACTTAATCGCCCATTTTAGATCATGGATCTGCTTTTTTTCCCCTGATTTCAAGGCTTCCTATGGAAGTTGACTCCTGCCTCATGGAACCTCTAGCCAAACAAAGCCCTGGATTCTCTTTTTAGCTTGATCCCAGGGGACCCTCAAGCAATGGAACTTTGGGATAATCTTTAAGAGTTAATATGGGGACAGACCAACTGTATTCCAAATTTGTGCTTGTCAGTGAATACTTGAATGACCTCATATAGGACACTCAGTGTATGTATGTCTCAGACTGTCTTACTTGAAAATTGGTGATAATAATCATAGTACCAGCCTCATGAGGTTATTGTTAGGGTTAAATTGAGTAAAACTATGTCTAGAAAATCACTTCTTAATAATGTTAATGTGTTACAATTTATTATCTACTGTATGAAGGTTCCTGTGGGCACAGGAAGAGCAACATTAATTTGACCTAGGGGAGCAAAGAAGATCTTCAAAGAGATAATGATCTTTGAACATAATTTTGATCAACAGATCATTTCCTAAGGGATGCATTGAAGGGAAGGCAATCCAAAAAGAGAGAAAGCTGATGAAATGGTTCAGGTATGAAAAAATTAAGAAGTGTATTATGTGTGGTGCTCTGGATGAATTGTGGAAATGCGGTGAGGATGGAGAAGTTAGGGCAAATGATGTAGCTGAAGAGGGGTGGGACAAAGGGAAACTGGGAAGGACTTTCAGGTTAAACCAGTGATTTGTAGTTTAGTTCTGGGGAAGCAGGATGCTAGTGACATTATTTAGTGAAATGACTATGATCAGGTTTGTAAGGTTCCTCTGGTTATAGTGTGAATGATCGATTGCATTGAGTTTGAATGTTGAGCAGGAGTCACATTTAAGAAGTTATTTCATTTACTCATGGAGAGAAATTAATGTGAGTTTTATACAGTGGGCCATTAATATCAACAATGCTTCCTTTCCTTTGTTGTGGTGATAATTGCAATTCTCATACATTGCTTTTGTTTCACGTAGTCATTAGTCATTAGTCGACTTGAAAACCTTTATGCAAGCAAAGGATTTTAAAGTTGAAATGTATTTGACATGGTACTGAAGCTTTAATTGTGGCTATGATTCAAATCACCCCAGAATTAGTTCCATCCTTTGCTTTACTTGTCCCACCATTAGTATCCCTGGGTGAGTGAACTCTTGGCATTTTTCTGCATGTGTTGGTTGGATTTAGACAGATTTCATTAAACATTTAGTTTTATTTGGTTTGCTTCAGGGTAAAGTCCAAAAGAACTCTGGAAGTTTGCTCCTTCCCTCCCTCTTCAGCTAAACTATGATTATTGTTCTCAAGTGGATCCTTCTTTCACACATAGAGACATTTAAAGAATTTCACCATCTTGGGGCTGGGAAGCTGGCTCAGTGGTAGAGTGCTTGCCTTGCATGCCTGAGGCCCTGGGTTCGAGTCCTCAGTACTACATAAGCAAAAAGAAATAAGCCAGTGGCACTATGGCTCAAGTGCTAGAGTGCTAGTCTTGAGCTGAAGAGCACAGCTGTCCCTCAAAAAAATTAAAGAAAGAATTTTACCATCTTTTGGTCTACCTCAGTGTTTGAGTCTATCAGTCTATCAAAAACTTTGTACAAGCTCTAAACAAGTCTGGAATTTGAAGTCACATTTCCTGTATAAATATTTTCTTTATATATAAACTCATTCTTCCTGGCTGTGTACTTCTGAAAAAGTAGCATTAGCTATCTATGGTTTTAGAAATTCCTTTTATTTTTCAGAACAGCTAGGAAAAAACTACAAATAATAAAACAAAATAATCTGTAACAGAGACTCTTTTTTTAATAAAAAGGAAAAGCCCTCATTTCAGAGAGGTAAGATTGGTCAAGTATTTTAGGTAATGAGAAAGGGAATTTTTCTTAGCCAAACAGAAATGAGGGTTTTAGTGTTTTTAAGGGACCTCCAGAAAGTACTGGTGACTCCTCTTTGTTGTGTTGTCTTTTCTGAGACTCTCCGAATATGTTAGAAAGATCCAAGTAATTAATGATCTTCAGTGTCTCAGATGATAAGGATTATCACTAAACTTTCTTTTTCCCACCTATATTGCCAGCTTCTTTTAGAAAAAGTATGTGCATCTAGCGTTTAGAGGATCTTAAAGGAGTTGGAGAGATTTCTTCACAAATCTGGACAAATTTAACATATGAATACAAAGCTCTATGTAATAGTACTGGGATAAATGTATAACTAAAGTAAAGAAGAAAAAATTTCCCCACGTGTTCTGTAGGTCAGTGAAATGTTAATGAATGTTCAGGCTAGTATGTGGAAAGATTATATGGTTAGGTGAGTTAGGGAATGCTGTACCCAACTGAAACAGAAAGTTAATGAGGATTATACATAAAGAGGATTATAGATACCCAAACGGAATAGATTTTCTGCTTATTTGATCACACAATGTTATTCATGGGGTAGGTCAGAGGACGAGATGCTCCTCATTTAGAGCACTAAGAAAATGTTTGAGTACATAAAACTAAAATGTTTTTTTGTTTTTGGTTTTTTTTTTGTAATGTTATTTTATTTTATTTGAGAACATACTGTACAGAGGGGCTACAATTACATGGGCAGGATAATGCATACATTTCTTACCAAGCATTGCAGCCTCCTCCTTTGTTTACACTTCACCTCCCTTCCCAGCCTCCCTCCTCCCCCCACCTAACTATACCCCACTTCCCTCCCACACCGACTTTGTAAAGCTGGTTTTGATATGACATTTTGTACTTCTCATTGTTGCAACAGGTCCACCTGAATCCTTAAACCACTTGTTTGTCCCCATCTCCTCCACATGTTATACTGACATCAAATATAGTGAAAGCGGAGGTTACACTGTGGGGGAGGGACATACAAAGCAACAAAGAAATAATCTTATAAATGCGTTAGAAACACATGCATGAAAGAAACGAAATCATTAAAATACATATTTAAGGGTTCATTTTCCTAACATCACATTATCTGACCTTTTTCGCTTGACTCATACCTATACTAGATATTGCAAATAAGGGAAACCATGGGACCTATGCTTCTTTGGGCCTGGCTTACTTCACTTAATATAATTTTTTCCAAACCTTTCCATTTCCTAACAAATGGGGAAATGTCATTCTTTCTGATGGAGGCATAGAATTCCATTGTGTATATATACCACATTTTCTTGATCCATTCATCTACTGAGGGGCATCTGGGTTGGTTCCATATCTTAGCTATGGTAAATAATGCTGCAATAAACATAGTTGTGCTGGTAGCTTTAGTGTGGTCTTGTTTGTAAACATTTGGGTAAATGCCCAAAAGTGGGATTGCTGGATCATAGGGGAGATCTATGTGAAGTCTTTTTGAGGAACCTCCATACTGTTTTCCAAAGTGGTTGAACAAGTTTACATTCCCACCAACAATGAAGTAAGGTTCCTTTCTGTCCACATCCCCTCCAGCATCTGTTGTTGTTAGAGTTCTTGATTTTTGCTGTTCTAACTGGTGTGAGGTGATATCTCAATGTTGTTTTGATTTGCATTTCTTTTATGGCTAGGGATGTTGAACATTTCTTCTTGTGTCTATTGGCCATCCTTCTTTCTTCTTCATAGAAGCTTCTCTTTAAGTCGTTCAGCCACTTATTTATTGGGCAGTTGTTTCTTTGAGGATTTGTTGTTGGGTGGTTTAATTTTTTGAGTTCCAAGTATATTTTAGATATGAGACCCTTGTCTGTTGTATGGCTAGTAAAGATCTTCTCCCAATCGGTGGGCTTTCTATTGATCTTGCTAGCTATGTCATTTGCCCTGCAGAAGCTCTGAAACCTTATGCAATCCCATTTGTCCAACCTTTCTTTGATTTGTTGTGCTTCTGGGTCTCTATTCAGAAAATTTCGGCCTGAGCCAAGGAGACCTAATGTTTCTCCTATTCCATCCTGCAATGTTTTCAGAGTGTCTGCTTTGAGTTCAAGGTCTTTGATCCATTTGGAGTTGATTCTGGTACAGGGTGATATATAAGGATCTAGCTTTAGTTTTCTACATGTAGTTAAACAATTTTGCCAGCACCATTTACTGAAGAGGCTGTCTTTCTTCCATTCTATTGTTTTAGCTGCCTTATCAAAGATTAGATGGCTATAGGTGTGTAGGTTCATTTATGGGTTTTCAATTCTATTCCATTGGTCCTGAGGTCTGTTCTTATGCCAATACCAAGCTGTTTTGATTACTATGGCTTTATAGTAGAGTTTGAAATTTGGTATTGATATTCCTCCAGCACTGTTCTTTCCGTTGAGGAGCGTTTTTGCTATTTGGGGTCTTTTATTGTTCCATATGCATTTTTGGATTGCCTCTTCTATTTCCTTGAAGAATGAGGGTGGAATTTTGATAGGTATCGCGTTGAATTTGTAGATAGCCTTGGGAAGGATTGCCATTTTCACCATGTTAATCTTGCCAATCCAGGAGCATGGGAGGTTTTGCCATTTTTTAAGTTCTGTGTTGATTTCCTTTTTCAAGATTTTAAAGTTTTCATCATAGAGGTCCTTCACTTCTTTGGTTAAGTTAATTCCTAGGTATTTTATTTTTTGTGGGGCTATTACAAATGGAGTTTCTTTCCTAATTTCAGCCACACTTTTCTCATTGTTGGCATATAGAAAAGCCATTGATTTTGGGGGGTTAATTTTATAACCTGCTACTTTGCCATAGTTTTGAATCAGCTTGAGTAATTTGGGAGTGGAGTCTATGGGATTCTTTAAATGCAAGATCATGTCATCTGCAAAGAGGGAGAGTTTTATTTCTTCTTTCCCTATTTGGATCCCCTTTATGTCTGCATCTTGTCTTATTGCTGTAACTAGGCATTCTAATACTAGATTGAAGAGAAGTGGAGAGAGTGGGCATCCTTGTCTTGTTCCAGAGTTAAGAGGAAATAGCTTTAGTTTTTCAACATTGAGTATAATGCTGGCTGTAGGTTAGTCATATACAGCCTTTATTGTATTGAGGAATGTTCCATGGATTCCTAATTTTTCCAAAACCTTCATCATAAAGGGGTGTTGGATCTTGTCAAATGCTTTTTCTGCATCTATTGAGATAACCATGTGGTTCTTATTCTTGCTCCTGTTGATGTGATGAATAATATTAATTGATTTGCGTATATTGAACCAGCTTTGCATCCCTGAAATGAATCCTGTTTGATCATGGTGTATGATTTTTTGGATGAATTATTGAAGTCAATTGGCCAAAATTTTGTTGAGAAGTTTTGCATCAATGTTCATCAAAGAAATGGGTCTATAGTTCTCTTTCTTTGATGAGTCCCTGCCTGGTTTTGGGATGAGGGTTATGATGGCTACATAGAATGTGTTCGGTAGTGAGCTTTCTCTTTCAATTTCATTGAAGAGTTGGGGGAGTATTGGTGTGAGCTCTGCTTTGAAGGCCTTGTAAAATTCCACTGTAAAACCATCTGGTCCTGGACTTTTCTTAACTGGGAGGTCTGTTATTGCTGTTTCTATTTCAATGCTTGATATGGGCCTGTTAAGCTGGTTTAACTCATCTTGGTTTAGTTTTGGCATGTCAATATTTGCTAGGAAAAGGTCCATTTCTTTCAATTTCTCAAGCTTATTAGCATAAAGTTTTGAGAAGTATTCCCTTATAATGTTCTGAATCTTGGTTGTTTCCGTGGTGATGTTTCCATTCTCATCTCTGAGTTTATTAATTTGGGTGTGTTCTCTCCTTTTTCTGATAAGGTTTGCTAAGGGTCTGTCAATTTTGTTAAGTTTTTCGAAGAACCAACTCTTTGTTTTGTTGATTCTTTCTATAGTTTTTTTGGATTTTAATTCATTTAATTCTGATTTAATTTTGATTATTTCTTTCCATCTACTGGATTGGGGTTTATCTTGCTGCTCTTTTTCAAGGAGGTTTAGATGTGTCATTAAATTGTTAGTTTCAGATCTCTCCAATTTGTTGATGTAGGAGCTCAGAGCTATAAACTTGCCTCTGAGTACTGCCTTTGCTGTGTCCCAGAGGAGCTGGTAATTTGTGTGTTCATTTTTGTTGAATATCATGAACATTTGAATTTCCTGTCTAATCTCTTCCATGACCCACTGATGATTCAGCAGTGTGTTGTTCAGCCTCCATGTGATACCGGACATTCGTGGTGGCTTTTGGTGTTGAGTTCTAATTTTATTCCCTTGTGTTCATAGAGATTGCAAGGTATAACTTCAATGTTTCTGAATTTAGACAAGTTTGCTTTGTGGCCTAAAATGTGGTCTATTTTAAAAAATATTCCATGTGCTGCTGAGAAGAACGTGTATTCTGATGCTGCTGGGTGAAATGTTCGGTAAATGTCTGTTCAGTCTAGTTGATCTATGCAGCTGTTTAGATCTGCGGTTTCTCTGTTGAGTTCTTGCCGAGTTGATCTATCTAGTGTGGAGAGTGGTGTGTTAAAATCCCCAACAATTAATGTCTTTGGATCTATATGGGATTTGAGGGAAAGTAGTGTTTCTTTGATAAATTTGGGTGCTCCATTGTTTGGCGAATAGATATTTAGAATTGTAATATCCTCCTGAAGGAGAGATCCTTTAATTAGTATGTAGCGACCTTTTTTTATCTCTTCTCACGAATTTTAATTGGAAGTCTATTTTATCTGATATTAGGATTGCAACTCCCGCCTGGTTATGAGGGCCGTTTGCTTGGTAGATTTTGTTCAGCCTTTAACATTGAAAATGTGTTTGTTTTTATGGGCAAGATGTGATTCCTGCAGGCAGCAGATAGAAGGGTCTTGTTTTTTAATCCAACCAGACAGTCTGTGTCGCTTAATTGGAAAGTTCAGTCCGTTAACATTGAGAGATAGGACTGAGAGGTATTTGGGAGTTCCTGCCATGTTATCCACCTTCTTGAGGGCTGCGAAATCTGGGTTCTTCCTAAGGTTCTTGGATCTCAGTTTGGGTGCAGTTTCTTGGCCTTTGTTGCGGTCTTGTTGGTTTTCTATGTGTAGGACATCTTTAAGAATCTTTTGTAGGCCTTGTTTGGTGGAGATGTATTGTTTCAATTTTTCTTTGCTATGGAAGGTTTTTATTTGGCCTTCAGTTATGAAGGAGAGTTTAGCTGGGTACAGTATTCTTGGTTGATATTTGTTTGTTTTTAGGGCATGGCATACGTCATTCCAGGCTCTTCTTGCGTTGATTGTCTCTGCTGAGAAATCTGAGGAGATTCTAATTGGTTTCCCTTTATAGGTGATTAACCTTTTCTCCTTGACAGCTTTAAGGATCTTTTCCTTGGTCTGAGTTGATCCTGTGTGGATTATAATATGATGGTGGGTTGTCCTATTCTGGTCTGGTATATTTGGGGTTCTAAAAGCTTCTTTTATCTGAATAGGCCTATCTTTTTGTATGTTTGGGAAGTTCTCTGCTAGGATCCTGTTAAACAAATTTCCTACACCATTAACTTCTGTTTCTAGGTGTTCCTCTACACCCATTATCCTTAGATTGGGCCTTCTGATGGTGTCTTCCAGGTGTTGGATAGACCTATCATATTTCTTGGACTTGTCTTGGATGGTTGCATGTACTTTCTCTATAATATCTAGGCTGTCTTCAATCCCTGAGATTCGATCTTCTGCATGGTCTAACCTGCTGTCAAGACTCTCTACTTTCTTTTTTATCTCTTTTCCTTCTAATTGGTCAGCTTTGATGGCTTCAAGTTCTTTGTTGAAGCTCTGTTTTAGGTCTTGTATGAATTTCTTTACTTCCTTAATTTGGTGTTCTGTGTTTGTTCTCAGATCACTTAGTTGATTGGTAATGGTTTCTTTGGACTCCCATTCCTTCTGTTGGGTTCCATTCAGCATTCCCTTTGTGGTCTCCCTGACTTCCTTCAGCTCTTTGTTAATGAATTCCATGAATGCCTTTAGTGATCTTTGTGTATTCTCTACCTGGTCTCTCAATTCCTGAATTACTCTTTGATTAGCTTCCTCCCACTTGTGGGATTCCTGTAGTTGTCTTTCTTCTGTTTCGTGGGATTCCTGCAGTTCTCTTTGAGTGTTCTCTGCCTGCTCACGCCATTCCTCCCTTTTTCTTTGAGTATTCTCAAGTTGTTCACGCAAATGCTGTATCAGTTTTTGAGTAGCTTCCTCACGCTTATGTTATTCCTGTATAAACTTCTGGGATGCCTCCTCTCTCTCCCTATCACGCTCATACAGAGTCCTTTGTACATTGTCAAACTTCTCATTTATCATGTTTGCTAGTAGTGTTTGTAGAGCTTTTTAGGAACTCTCCTCTGGATTATTCTTTATCTGTTCTAATCCCTGATTATCAAGATTGGGAATTGAGATACCGGAATTTGCCATTTTTCTTGTGTTTTTCCGGCTTACTCTGCCCATTTGAGATGAAGATTGCACCAGTTTTGTGGTAGAACACTATCTTAAGGCAACCATCAACCAATGTTTGCGTTTTTACAGTCAATAGTCTACAGATACAATCTAGTGCAACAGATACATCTATTCAACATCAAACAACTATATGTTAAAGGACTTCAAACCGCAGAAAAGAATTTGGAAAACCAGAAATTATTAGGATTAGGGAGAGATGTGGGTAAAAAATAGGAATAGATTGGTGTGGGGAGGCACAGGGAGAGTTAACTATGTCCTAATCACAATACAGGAAATGGGTTGGGTAGGATGCAAGTAGAGAGAGAGAAAAAGAAGAGATGGAAAGGGGAATGGAAACAAACCAGAAAAAATAGAAACATAAAAATTAATGTTATTATAGAAGTTAAAAGACCGTCTATTTAGAGAGGAATGTGAATATGTTGAGAGAAGGGGAGGGACATAGAGGAGATGTGAAAAACTTTAAGGATGGTAAAGGGAGAAGAAAAGATCAGAAGTTCAGTAGAGCTAGACAAAAAACAAAAAGATAATTAAGAAAGAAAGAAAAAGAGAAAGAAGGCAAGAAAAGAAAGGAAAATGCTCATTCACATATTCCTAAAATAAAAATTATAAGAGGAGAAAAAAACAAGTTACTGGAAAACAATTATTTTTTCAGAAGAGGCAAAAATTAAAGATTAATAAAAGTTTTAGAAGGGAAAAATTTATATATATATATATATATATATATATATGGTAACAATAAACAAAAAACAAACAAAAAAAAGAAAAGAAGAAGAAGAAAAATAAAAAAGAAAAAAAAGAAGTCTTTTGATTTTTTTTTTTGGGGGGGGAGGGCTGGGAAGAATCCTGTATCTCCCTTTTGTCTGTAACCAGTCTCTTGTTGGAGTCTCTGGTCAGCTTGAGGTCCTGTGGCTTGTATGGTTTCTTAAGTCGGTTTGTTGGAAGAGGCAGAAAAATGCTCTGCTTTACCCAAGATTTTGAGATCCCCCTCCCAGGTTAGTTTTCTGGGAGGTTGATCTGCTTTGAGAATCACAAAAGAGGGGGATGTGGTGATGAGGCTAGGTTCTGGGTAGAGTTGAGGCCATTCAACAGACAGTAGCTTTTCCCGGGGGCTATTTTGTGATAAAGCTCACAGCGCCCAGCCTGGAGCCATTCTCAGGGTTTCTGTTTTTCAATTGATTGTGGTGGCTGCTAGAGGGAGGGGCAGCCTCTGGCTCTGGTTACCCAGTGAGGCAAGCCACTCCAATGGCTGGCGCCTGGGCTAGGTGACTTTTCCCTGGATGGAGCTGAGTCTGGCAGGTCACTTTGCCGTTAAGTTCTTGTGACCTGCTAAATGACTCGTTTTATTCCAAGGCCTGAGCTGGAGCTAGCAGCTCCTCCGAGCTTTGTCGGTATCCAAGATGGAGATCACCGGTGCTGGGGGGAGAGGGGTGGCCTTCCCTCCTCTGCTCCCTGAGAAGGAGTGAGGACGTCGGGCTTGTACTCACGCCAAGTCTTGGATCCTGGGACGTCCCTGGTCTGCAAACAGCCGGATGAAGATGTCTGCTCCTTGTCGGTTCTTGTTTGTGTTGAGTAGAATCCGCTCAATCGCTGCGTCTGGGTCCTTCGTCCAGGACTCTCTGTGTCTCAGGTATGACACAGCGGCGATGGTCGCCGCCACGACCCTGCCGCTGCAGCGGCAGCTGATGTGTTTCATTGGCTTCCCCTCTCTTGTCTAACTCTCTGTCCTGTGATGGCACACTTGGTGTGATTCTCTGGCTTAGGACTGTTCACTAGAACTCTAAAACTGCTTTCTATGCGAGAGCTTGTTCAGATTCCAGCTTCTCCTCCGCCATCTTCCCGGAACTCCTAAAACTAAAATGTTTTAAAATTAGATATTAAGAGTTTTCAGGCATAAATTCTAGTTGAAACCAAATACAGTGGGATACTGCAAAGCCATTGAAATTCAGGTTATTTTTGAGACATAAAAAATGAATATTCTTGGGCTGAGAAAGTGGCTTAGTGGTAGCGGGTTTGCCTTGCATGCCTGAGGCCCTGGGTTCATTTCCTCATCACCACATAAGCAAAAAGAAAAAAGCTGGAAGTAGCACTGTGGCTTAAGTGGTAGAGTACTAGCCTTGAGCTTTAGAGCTGAGGGACAGTGCCCAGGCCCTTAGTTCAGGCCCCCCGACTGGATCCCCCCCCCCAAATGAGTATTCTTGAGGGACTTACTGGCTCTGAATTTCTGCTGGTGGCTTCAGGATATATTGTATTCTGACTCTTCCCATCTCACTTAAACTAGACTGTACTTGCTTGGCACAGAGCATGAAGACTTCAAGCTGGTTGTTGAGTATTTATCAACGACTTCTAGAACCTTAGCAAAGATTATATGTGTCTTCTGAAGTTGCACATGACATTGTAATCACTAATATTATTTACATGATGAAGTTAATCATAGAACTAATTTTATTGCTATATATGAGTTACTCTGACTTACTCTGCTAATTCATACTTTAATTCAAAAGAAAGTGTACATTTTTGTTAGATTAACAAAATGTGACAAATTTTAATTTAGAATTTCAAAGGCTAATAGAGTCTTATTATTAAGATCCATAGCAGTTAAAAGCTACTTATTATTGTATTTTACAAAATAATATTTTTGACATATATAATGGACTTTTAGAAAAGGCAAAAAACACAGAAAACAGGTTTTCTAACACACACACACACACACACACACACACACACACACAGACGGACGCTTTACCTATTTATGCAAATCCAACTCAGTAAGTTTCAACAGTGACTTACTTTTATTTTTAATGCTGGATTACGGAACTTGAATTTAGCGAAATTTGAACAGGCTGAAATGACTAAATTTTGTAGAGGTAAATGTTATATTCTCCACTTAGAACTGTTAACTATCTCACTCACTCTGGAGCAGAATAATTTTACTTAGCACCGAGTATCAAAAATATCCTTTGCTTATCCATTGAGTAAATGTGCACTCAATTTACAAAAATGAATCTAATAGGTGAAAGGGATGGCATCAGGTTCAACCCAACAATAGCTTTTAATGAAGAAGTATAAGGCTGTCTCAGAATTTTCAGAAGAATGAAACCAAGATAGGAAGGAATTTCCAATTGTGCTATAGGAAAAGAAGCTAAAATTTTATGTTTTCTGAAACTTTAGGAAAACAAAGTTATGGAACACTATATCTGCTTTTAGGTATATAGCTTCAAATGGTAAGGTTCAATCGGTAGGTAAAAGCTCTCAGGGAATACATTATATAGTTCTTTCAAAATAGTCTGACACAAGAAAATTTAGGAAGTAATTAGGTTGGCAAAAGATTGGAGACTTCCCTGATATTATTGCTTCCATAGTGTTTAGTTTGATTTTAGGAAAATGTATTGAACATATATAACATCTCTTCTAAATTTATTATTATAGGCTCTTAAGGCTAGAATTAGGTGAATTAACTAATAGTTAATTACGTGACAATCAAAGGACAAGGGAAAATTTTGGAAAGAACTTCGAAATAGTACTGAGGAGAAATGAAACAAAAATATCATTAAGACGACTTTTTTTTTTTTTTTTTGTCGGTCGTGGGGCTTGAACTCTGGGCCTGGGAGCTGTCCCTCAGCTCTTCAGCTCAAGGCGAGCGCTCTACCACTTGAGCTACAGTGCCACTTCCGGTTTTCTGGTGGTTTATTGGAGATAGGAGTCTCATGGTCTCTCCTGCCCGGGCTGGCTTTGAACCGTGATCCTCAGATCTCAGCCTCCTGAGTAGCTAGGATTACAGGCGTGAGCCACCAGCGCCCGGCATTAAGACGAGTTTTAAGAGTTTTCTTGAGCATGATTTGACTTTGCTGTGGAAATTTCTTGAGAGCTATTTGCTTAGTTTATGGATATCCACCAGTGTGCAGCCATGGGTAAGGTTTTGAGGATAGTTGTGTTTTAACTGGGATACATGAAGAAAAGTCTTAACTATAGGACTGTTAACACCATCTCTCATTTGTGTAGGCATCCTATGTGCCTTCTATATATAACACCTAGGATATTATGGTAATGAAATAATTCAATGAGACTGTAAGCATTTGTTGTATGCCAGAAAAGTTCTACACTGAAATTGGCTTTGTCTTCTAGAGTAGTGTAGACAATAGTTTCCACTCATAAGTTTTTTTTTTGGGGGGGGGGGTCTGGATGTGGGCCTGAACTCTGGGCCTGGGTGCTGTCCCTCAGGTCTTCAGCTCAAGGCTAGCACTCTACTACTTGAGCCACAGCGCCATTTCTGGCTTTTTTTCTTTTTGCTTATGTGATGCTGAGGAATTGAACCCAGGGCCTCATGCATGCAAGGCAAGTGCTCTACCACGGAGCCATCTTCCCAGCCCCTTCTCTCATAATATCTTTGAGGTTGATTTTTAATTCAAGTTTCATTAATCAGTCATTCTAAAAGGAAGGATTTTCTTTCTTAAATTGAGATATGTCACAGTGCTCTAATTTACTTGTTTTTTTTTATTAACTTGTGAAGAGGGCAAACAAATGATTCAATATTAGTTTCAATAGTTCAACATTTATTAAACTGGTTGCTTTAATTTACATTCATTAATAGCAAATACTTTTATTGCAAACTATGCATTTTCTAATTATGAATCTGAGGTTAATATGATACTTAGTATTTAGGTTGGGTTTTTAAAATTTATTAACTGCTTAATTCATCCCTATTTTCTGGCTAATGTACAGTTGTCTTTCAAAGGGTTTAGAAACAGAGGGAAGCTGTGACTGCTTTCTATGGAGGGACAGTAGTCACTCACCTACTTAGAACTTTGAATAGAACTGGTTTCTATTGTGGTTGGAACAGTGTTGGCCTTTGATGCTGACGTTACTGTGGCCTTTGGAGATCATGTTAAGTGAGGTAAGGCAAGCACAAAAAAGCAAATACTGCATAATTTCACTCATGCTAGGACTTAAATTCTCAAAAATTGAAAATAGAACAGTGATTTTATAAGAGATAGATGTTAGGAATGGGAATGGAGAGATGGCCAGTATGTACAGAGTTATAATTCAGTAGAAGTAACTTGTATTTATGGCAGAGTGACTACGAAAATATATAATGCATGTTTCCAAAAGAGCAATGAGAGGAGTTTGAATGCTTTAACAGAAAGAAAGCATAACTATTTGAGGAGATAGAGGTACTCTCATTGTTGGCATACAGAAAAGCCACTGACTTTTGAGGGTTAATTTTATATACCTTGCTACTTTGCCAAAGTTTCAGATCAGCTCAAATAACTTGGGGGTGGAGTCTAGGGGATTCTTTCAATACAAGATCATGTCATTTACTAAGAGGGAGAGTTTTACTTCATCTTTCCCCATTTGGATCTTCTTAAAGATTGCATCTTGTTTTATTGCTGTAGCTAGGCAATCTAATACTAGAAGGAGTGGAGAGATGGACAGTCTGTCTTGTTCCTGAAATTAGAGGAAATGGCTTTAGCTTTTTGCCATTAAGTATAATGCTAGTTATAATATAAGTTGTAATGTAAGTTTGTCATACACAGCTTTTCTTATATTGAGGAATGTTCATTCTATGGATTCCTAGTTTCTGCATAGCTTTCATCATAAAGTGGTGTTAGATCTTGTCAAATCTTTTTTCTGCATGTATTGATATTACCATTTGATTCTTTTCCTTGCTCCTGTTGATATGATGCATTACATTTATTGATTTGCATGTATTAAACCAGCTTTGCATCCATGGAATGAATCCTGTTTGATCATAGTGTTTGATTTTTTTGATGAATTGTTGAAGTTGATTGGCGAGGATTTTGTAGTTTTGCACTGATGGTCATCTGAGAAATGGGTCTAGAGTTCTGTTTCTTTGATGATTCCCTGTCTGTTTTGAGGATGACAGTTTTGGAGGCTTCCTAGAACGAGATTGGTAGTGAACTTTCATTTTCATTGAAGAGTTGGGGGAGTATCAATTGAGATCTGCTTCAAAGGCCTTGTACAATTCAGCTGTGAATCCATCTGGTCCTGGGATTTTCTCTTACTCTTCAGTTTTGAATTTATTTATTTTAACCTCCCGCAGCATGGAGAGTTGCTGCTGCCATGCTGCAGAGGGGTGGGGACTCTTCTGGCTGTTTATTCTGTGAAGAAAGTTGCCCTGCCTTGGGTGATCTTTCCCCCGTCTGGAAAGGTCAACTTTCCTCAGGATGGAGCTGAGTCCCACTGGTTGGGTTGCTTTGGCCTGTTGAAGAATGGCTCAGCAGTGTCGAATTCTAAGGCCTGAGGTATCTACTGGCTGCCCTGGCCCGGTCTTTGCCAGTATGAAAGATGACATACTTCTGGAGTGATAGGGGAAGAGCTACCTTCCAAATGCTGTTCTGTGAGAAGGAGTGGGAATGTCCTTTTGGGTACTCACACCTTCCCTTGGTTTTTCAGGCCATCTGTGATCTGCATCCATCTGTGGTCAGCAGGATGAAGATTTTTGCTCCTTGTCAGTTCACACTGGTGGTGAGTAGAAGATGCTTGCACTCCGTTTCTGGCACCTTTTTCTCAGGCTTGGTCTACTGCTATGTTGGCAGCCACAGCCACTGCCACCTCGGTCACTGGTGTATGCTCAAATCTGTCTCCTGAAACAGGCTGCCTGAATTTTTCCTCTCTGACCAAACTCTCTGTACTATGATGGTTCACTTGGGTGACTCTTCAGCCTTGGATTTTTCACTGGAACACTAAAACTGGTTTCTTCATGAGATCTCAGTTAGCTCCCAGCTGCTCCTCTGCAATCTTTGAAGTCTAAAAATTTTGTTTTGAATAAAAAATTCAGGAGAAGAGGATATAGATATATGTATATATATATTTATGTATATATGTATGTATGTATGTATACACGTGTATATACATACACATGCATGTGCACGTATACATGTATGTGTGTATTTACACACATGTATGTATATATGTATATATGCGTGTGTATACATTATATATATATATATATATATATATATATATATATCGCAATCCCCTTCTGAGTATATAGTGAAAGAATCAAGATATGGGAATTTAGTTTTCTTCTTCCTTCTGTTATATAATATAATAGCTTTCAGGTCTCTTACACTTCAGAAGACTCTGAATAAGTGTGAGAGAACATCTAAAGATAAAAATTACTAGAATGAAAACAACTGGTTGTTCAATGTGTGTGCGGGTATGTGTGTGTACTTGTGCACATAGTGGCGTGTATCATGCATTAAGCATGTTAGAAAGTACAGTCAAAGCTGGTGCTTTGACAGCAAGTCATGTGACCTCTGAAATAACAGTCCTTCTGTGTTCATTCACCTGTTAAACTTCCTTCTCTTTTGTTTAAGAATAAGCACCTGGCTAGATTAGTTTAGGTCTTTCCATGTCACCTAGCTGTTTCATTTGCATCACTGGCTAAATGTCACCCTGAGCTGTGAAAACCTGCCTGTGTTGCATTATATTTTGTATCTTTTTATTCCACATACCTACTTTTTAAGTAGTTAGTAAATTTCAGGTACTACTGATTTATTCTGTGCAGCCAGAGATGAAAGGTTTAAACTCTGGAATCCTTGTGAAATAGATGGTAATTCAAAAGCAGTTTTAAATCTTTTATACAAAGCTAAAATATTAAGCCATTACTAGAATAACATAAAAGAGATACAGGTACCTCCCCAAACTCTAGTAAATAGCTTTTTCACTGTCTTATGATATAGGCTACTCTGAGTTCCTGTGTGTATTCTGTGCTGACCTGGTTTAGATAGGTAAATATATAATTGGTCTTCTTATTACTGTGATTTTTTTCAGCCAATTAGGATGAAGAGATACTGATCCAATAAGTTTATCCTAACCTGTCAAATCTCCAGCTAACAAAGATATATCTTGATGGAAACGCTTTCCTCTCTTCTTGTCAAGTTCTCGCTTTGCATTTTCTATAAACCAATACAATCAACCCTATATCACTTAGTTCCTGTTTCTTCTCTTAATCTTCCTTCCTATCATCATTTAGTTACCTCCTTTTTAATTCCTAGTTTACAGACTAACATTTGCTGAATATTACTTCTTTCTGTGAATCTTTGGATCCTTGAAAGTGAAGGAATCTCTGTTACACATTTCTCAAATAATCTTGTATTTTTAGAGCATATAGCACAATGGAAAATTGTCTACTATTTTTCTTTTTATAATTGAAAATGTTTTATTTTTAGTATCTTTATACATTTATGAATAATGTAAATGTAAGGAAATGAAAATGTAATCCAAAGTGGTCTAAAGCTTGTACCTAGTTTGAACAAGTTTCAACAAGTTATGAAATACACACAAACAAACACACACACACAAACACACACACAAACACACAGACACACACATATACTGTGGTACTGCAGAGTCTTGTGTGTTAGGCAAGGATTACCACTGTGCTATGGCTCCACCTTAATATCAACTTATTATTATCATTATCATTATTATTATTATTATCATTTATATTTTTATTTTTATTATTATCTAACTTTATTCTTCAAGATAAACTATCCCAGGTCCACAAGTACATTTGAATCCTAGTTAGCACAGATTCCTCATAACAATCCCTTTTTTATTGTGAAAATACTGTACAGAAGGGTTACAATTACATGGGCAAAATAATGAGTACATTTCTTATTAAGCATTGTAGCCTCCTCCTTTGTTTCCCCTTCCCATCCCTTCCCATTCTTCCCTCCAACCTCCTCCCACCCCTCACCCAATCCTACCCCCCACCAAAGTTGTAAAGTTCGTTTTCGACATAACAACTTGTATATCTCATTGTTGCAATGGATCCACTTGTATACCTATTTAAATGATTTGTTTTTTCCCTTCCCCTCCACAAATTATACCGACATCAAGTACAGTGAAAGCAGGGGATATACCATGGGGGAGGGACATACAAAGCAACAAAGAAATAATCTTATAAATGTGTTAGAAACAATCACCTGAAAGAATTTGAATTGATATCTTAGGGTTTATTTCTCTAACATCAACTTATCTGACCTTTTCTGCTTTACTCAGACATATACTAGATATTGAAAATAAGGGAAACCATGGGACCTATGTTTCTTTGGGCCTGGCTTACTTCACTTCATATAATTGTTTCCAAGTCTTTCCATTTCCTAACAAATGGGGTAATGACATTCTTTCTGATGGAGGCATAGAATTCCATTTGTGTATATACCACATTTTCTTGATCCATTCATCTACTGAGGGGCATCTGGGTTGGTTCCATATCTTAGCTATGGTAATTAATGCTGCAATAAACATAGTTGTGCTGGTAACTTTAGTGTGGTCTTGTTTGTGAGCATTTGGGTAAATGCCCAAGAGTGGGATTGCTGGGTCATAGGGGAGCTCTATATGTGGAGTCTTTTGAGGAACCTCCATACTGCTTTCCAAAGTGGTTGAACAAGTTTACACTCCACCAACAATGCAGTAGGTTTCCCTTCTGTCCACATCCCCACCAGCATCTGTTGATATTAGAGTTCTTGATTATAGCCATTCTAACTGGGGTGAGGTGCTATCTCAATGTTGTTTTGATTTGCATTTCTTTTATGGCTAGGGACGTTGAGCATTTCTTCATGTGTATATTGGCCATCCTTTTTTCCTCTTTAGAGAAGTTTCTCTTTAAGTCTTTAGCCTGCTTATTTATCTCATTTCTCATTGTCCATTCCTTAGGAGGCTGCCAAGCCCTAGGGGATCCATCCCCACCATCCCACCTCACAGAAGTTCCCCAGAGCCTAGCCACCAGAACTTGCAGCTTTGCTGCTGCTGCCTGTGCCACTGGCCTGCTGCCTACTTCCTCCCCTCACCAGCCTCTGCCAGGGCCTCACCACCCTTCCCACTGCCCCATCCCCTTCCCCAGGGTGGCCACCCCAGTGGCCTTCTCTTCCCTCCGTACCACTCCCAGTTCCAATGCCAGCATGGGTACTGCTCTGGTGAAGACAACTCCATGGCCCAGGCAGCATCAAAATGGCCACAGTGTGCCGCCGGCTGAGAGATGGAGACAGCATAGGTTTCTCTGACCAGTGGCTTTCCCTTCACTTACTCATATATACATTTCATTGTATTAATTTAGTGCTTAATTTTTGGATCTTATTAGTATCATCTCATTAAGCCTTTGTAGGATAGCTGGTAGAAATATAGCCCCCAAATTCAGATTCTCTTATTTAATTCTTTTGAGATTCAAAGATATTTTATGTAATAATAATAGTGAACTCTCATTTCCATAGCATAGTGCTGTTCAGAAAATAATTGCTTATGTATCTGTTATCAATTATTTACAACACTTGAAAAATTTAAAAGTTCAACTACTACAGGAAGATCCTTGATTCATGTTGAGTGGATGTTTGTGAGTAGGTTGAGCTGTTGCATACATTCGTGTGGGGGGGGTGGGGGGGTGGGTAGGGGAGTGTACATGTATATTGAAATCATGAATACAGTCAGCTGTTTCTTGAAGATTTGTTGTTGGGGGACAATCCCCCTTTTTTAAATCTTTACTTGTTGAAGAAATCTGTGAAATGTTGGTAGAATTTGCAACATTCTAAAATAGGCTGATTATATTTTTGATTATAATCGAAATATGGTGATTATAATTTTTCCTATATTGTAATATGCTGTATATAATATGGTTATGTCAGTGGGTTTTACAAAGTCAAAATTGAGATATTCACAGAAGTAGTTAAGTAGTATAATGAACTTCATCTCTTAGCTAACTTGAGGGTTTAACTCTTCTTTTTTTTAAGGATTTAACTCTTGGCTAACCTTCCTCTCTACCCAATCACTTCCCTTCACCTGGTTTCTGCTATGTACAAATTACTCAAATCCTAGCACCTTAAAACAACTATTTGCTCATAACTTTATAAATCAGAAATTCAAGACAGGTATGGTTTGATACTTTGGTGAGTTTCTATACAATGGCTATCAGATACTTTCTGGGCTACATATCTGAAAGCTTTCTCAGCGTAGATGTACATAATGGTACATTTGAGGTTATGGGTCACTATTGCTGGCTGATACACAGTGTGTGATGGCTGAAGGCCCTATGTTTAATCATCTAAAGACTTATTTACTCACAGTGTAGTATCTGAGCTGAACTAGATAGAGATTATGCTTTTATCTAAACTATTGCTATAGGGGCCCTCCAGCCTGAGGTGGGAAACAACTAATGCCTTTTATTTGCTGTTCCTTTTAGTATAAGGTCTCAATTGATTTCTACTTTCTCAGCTTTTTGTGCACCTGGGACCATAGGCACACCCCTACCATGTTAGGCTCAATCCAGTTTTGTGGTGTGTGTGTGCGTGCATGCGTGTGTGTGTGTGTGTGTGTGTGTGTGTGTGTGTGTGTGTGTGTGTGTGTGTGTGTGTGTGTGTGTGTGTTTGTGTATGTGTTGGTATTAGAGATTAATCTCAGGCCTTGGGCAGTCCCTCAACTATTTTGCTCAAGACTAGTGCTCTACCACTTGAATCACAGCTCTACATCCAGCTATTGTGGGTTAATTGGAGGTAAGGTTCTTACAGAATGGGCTGGTTGTGTCCTGTACTAAGTAAGATGTTACTTTGTATCAAAAGGTAAACAGACCAGTACAACAAATAAAGGTCAACATCTGTAAAAAAAAAAAAAAAAATCTTGATCCTTAGATTTTAGTCTCCTAAGTAGCTAAGATTACAAGTTTGAACTACTGGTGCCTGGTTCCCTTTGGCGTGTGTATGGGGGGATTGGTGGGAGAGGGGCAGGGTGGGGTTGGGGCAGGGGAGTGGGAGGGCCGGGATGGTAAGGGGAAACAAAGGAGGAGGCAACAATGCTTGATAAGAAATGTACTCCTTAACTTTACCTTGCTCATGTAATTGTAACCCCTCTGTACAGTATTTTCACTAAGAACCTTATTAATAAATTTCTTTTTAATAATTCTATAACGTGATCTTATGTTCAGTGTAGCCAATCCCCATTTGCACATAGGCAAATAGACAGCTGTCTATTGGTTCCTCCATAGTACAGCATTTAATACATGGCTTATCCTTCATGGCTGTAAGCACATTCCACTGATCAGGAACCACAGTCTTTACCTTATTTCTTAACACACTTTTCCCGTGTTCTGTTTTGTCCTCTCTCCTTAAAGGAAACTGGCAGTTCTTTTTCTGGCAAAAGTTGTGCCCATGCTCCTGATTCATGGCTTCTCTATCCTCTGGGGAATAGGCAAAACTGAGTTCACCTTAGTGAAGCCTGTATAGTGAAGCACACCGAGGAAAAGATTTCTTACTTACTATAACTGAGAAGAAATGTTTTGTGTTGGACTTTGTGTAGCGGTCCTCCCCCTATGCAAGTATCATGAGAAAAGGTATTTCTTTTTTTGGTACTAAAGTTTTATTGTTTTGAATATGATTGCTGTAAAAGATGCAGGAGGGATAGTCCTTCCTCCTTCAAATACTGCTTGCTCAGCGTCTACACATTCCCTGGGTGTAGAGTTGTTCAGTGTTGGGTATAACTGAAAAAAAAAAGATATTTCTGATCTTAAGCTATCACATTGGACTACTCAAGTTTCTTTCTTTTTGTTGTTGTTGGTTGTGGGGCCTGAACTCGGCCTGGGTGCTGTCCCTCAGCTCTTCAGCTTATGGCTAGCGACTTGAGCCACAGCACCACTTCCAGCTTTTTTCTGCTTATGTGGTGCTGATGAATCGAACCCAGGGACTCATGCTTGTAAGGCAAGCACTCTACCACTGAGTCAACTTCCCAGACCTATTCAATTTACTTGATAACACTACTGGAAAACTATAGAAGGTATCTATGAACATTCCATTCCTTTATGAGTCACCTAACCCATTAGGTTTTCTGTAATTGGTCATAGCATTCTTCAGAGCAAGAACGAAAATGTGATACTTAACTGTGCCTACCCATAAGAGGTTGCTATTGGGAAGTTTCTTGGGTCCCCTATGCTCCTGTTTGGTCTTCTGGGAACATTTTTTCACCAACTTGTTCTTAGACTGTGGATCTGAATAGGTGAGTACCTTCTTTCCTTTCCTTGCTGTGTAACACTGTCAGTCATATGGTTTGTGTAATAATTGTCTTGTACCTCTTAATTCTTTTATTTATTACCATTATGGGGGCATGAACTAAGGATTGGAACGGTATCCCCGAGGTTGTTTGTGTGTGTGTATGTGATGGCTAGTTGTCTACCACATGAGGCTCTTGAGTAGCTAGGACAATAGGCATGAGCTACAAGCATAGTGTCTCTTTTCCATACAAAACTTTACAGTTCACAAGACTAGAAATAACCTTTGTCTTGCTCATCATTGTATCTTCAGCCTTTAGCAGAGGCTATGTACATAAAACTGCCTAAAATAATTTCTTAATTGAATTGTGAATGAATAGCCCTCAATTAGTGGTAGCTTATTTGTTTATTATTTTGACACGAATATTGTTCACTATATCAATACTCAAGTATAGAATAGTTAAAGAGTGTGTCAGGATATGAGTATAGCAAAGGAACTTCTAAGTTGAGTTATTCAAAAGAAGTCTGGATTTGAGGTGATTACACAAAGAGTAATACAGTATCCCTAATTGTATCAGAAGGGCCAGATAACAGCAAAGCAACAATTTAATGACTTCTAATATATGCACCAGTCATATGTTAAGAAATTTTGATGAAGAATAATCATCCAATCTTTGATTTAAAGGCAATTGATTGAATTTTTATTAATAAGTTATTTTTTTTACTATGAAAATACCATACAGAGGGGTTACAATTACATGAACAAGGTGATGAGTACATTTCTCATCAAGCATTTACCTCAAGACTCAATTTGTTTTTCTTTCTTGCTATTGTTTCTAACATATTTATAAGATGATTGATTTCTAAGTTTAGTCTGCTAGTTATAATTTTTAAAGCTCCAGATACCATTTCAGTTATATATTAATTTTCCTTGAAGAACTTTCTACTTGACCTCATTGTTTTTCACATCCAGCATGGCTTTATAATTAAACTTTATTTGGGGCCTATTGGCTTTATGCCTTATAAACTTGAAGCACTTTTTATATATCTATGTGAACTTCAAGAGAGATTTCATTTTTTCCCCCTCACAGAACTCTGGTGCCTAGACAAATCATGCTAAACAACTTGAAATACATTTTTATCATCTAAACTTTTCAACATCATAACAAACCTGGTGGATTTTCCAAGTTCTTAGTAACCAACAATTTGACTCTTATTGGCTTCCAATCTATTAGTTTGATTTGTGGATTATAGAGTCATACTAGATATATGTTAAAAATGTCAGTTTGTAAAGCTTTATGTCCAACTAAAATGACTAGAGATTTAAAAATCATTCTAGAAAACCAAGTACAAGGATTATGTAATGTAAAAACAACGTAAAACATTTGTAACAAAGGAAATATGATTTAACTGCATCAAAAATTATTTAACAGTATAGAAAAAAACAGAAGTACGCAAAAAAAGTTACTCCTAAATCAGTTATTCTTATTTTAAAGGGGATTTAATTGGGGTTGGAAGCTTGGCTCAGTTGGTAGAGCCAATGAGCGAAAGCAGAAGGATACTGAGTTAGAGTACCGGTCTCGGACATAAAATTAAAATAAATCAAAGGGATTTGACAACTTAGACAAACTCACCATATAAACAATCACTAGATGTTTTTTTAGGGTATCAATTTAATACAAATATAAAAAGACTGGGTATTGTGAAGCAAAGTTGTTTGATTTGCTTAACATAGAACAACAACAGATTTTTAACTTTCAGTAGATATGTTTTTCTATGCCTTCAATTTTGATGTCTGTATTTCGAAGGGCTCTTTACTAGGTCTTTTTACAAGACTTTCAGGATGAAGTGAGTGTAGTGGTTCAAGAAACAAAAGCAAAAGTGGCTCATTTTCTAATGGTTTTGGGAAAAAATACAAAACTCGCAACAAAATCATGTACAACTCCTCCACTGGAGGAGAATCAAGATAATTCATAAATATTTATGCTCTATTTAATTCAGACTGAAAAATTTAATACTACCTAGAAAGATTTGTAGTTTAAATTAAAAGTCTGATTTCCCTTTTTCTTTTTCTTTGCCCTAAGAATGAGCTGAGCAATAAATGTATGGAAGTTTTTGTAAAAAAAAAAAAATAGAAATAAGTTTGTATTTTTATGGGTCTGACTTTTCCATATGCAGTGCAAAAGACATCAGTAGACTTCTAAGACCCCCAGCTTAGGAAAAAATGTGATCTATAACAATCCCATCCAGACAAGTCAGTTGATCTTCTTTCTCCTCTATAGAAGGTTCTGTATACGAACTTCTGAAAGAGAGTATATAGCCTGGTCAGATCTTTCACGACTAAATATAAGGCAAGGTACTCAGAAAAAACAACTTTTTCCTTCTATTTCATTTCTTTATCATTTCTACCACAGATGGTTCCCTCATCTATTTATGATCTTGCTACTGGGATAATAAATAAGAATACAAAAGTGAAACATTTGTTTATTTGAATTTCTTTTCTGTATTTTTAAAAATATTTTTTGCTCTCTGAAAGCTCATCTGGATTAGATGTATATAATGGTGCAGTTTTAGTACTGGTCATGGATGCTAGGTCCTACATGCTGTGATAACTCAGGCCAAATCTTCACAGATCTAAAGGCTTGACTACTCTCATGTGTGGTCCTTGGGCTGGAACAATTAAAGACAAGGACTGCTACCTGAACGGCCTCCATGAAGCCTCTTTACCCTACCAGTAGGGGAGCTACTAATGCTTTTTTGTTTGCTATTTGTCTATCTTATATTATGTTTGGGTAGGCTTATGTTCCTGGGTTCGAGTAATTCTTTCTGCCTCTAATTTTTTAGTAGCCTAGAAAACAGACACACCCTACCATGCCATGCCCCATGCAATTATGACACATCCATCACTTTTTTAAGTATCTTGGGATCAATGTGGCAAACCCCATTCTGATACTTGGCCACAAGAGAGACTACTTACCGGTTCTATATATCCATATAACTTTTCTGTACTCGTTACAAAAAGGATATGGTGTATGTTAGCATTTGTGACATTTCTTGTCATGTTTTGGAGTTCCTGCAATACAGCATGTATCAGTGGCTTATCCCATGATGCTGCTGAGCTTATGCCACTGATGAGAAGCCACACTCTTCTAAGTCTGTACTAAAACATATTTTTCACCCTGAAGTGAATGGGCGATTTCTTTTTGGCAAAATTCCTGCTATTTCTCTTGCCGCATGGCTCCTCCACCCATTTGTCCAAAACTGAACCTACTATAGAGAGGCTAGACCTTTGAAAACACTGGGGAGAAGCTTCCTTGCTAACAGCAAGTGCAGATAAGTGTCTTCTAGCCTACTGAATATAGTCTTATGTCATTATGTCTATAACCTCCAGCTGCTCAAGGACAGTATAAAAAAGACATCCCTCACCTGAGGTCATAACATTGGATACTCAGGGTTCTTGATCACTACTAGGAAACAGGGCTCTCTGTGACCAATCCATTCCTTTGTGACTCACCTAACTCCTTAGGGATAAAGGGTTTAGACCAAAAGCATACCCATGTCCTCCAACCCACAAAACTGTTCAAAATATATTTGTTAAATGATTAATGAATGAATAGCATTGTATGAGTGATAATTGTTTTATGTTTTTTTTTATTTTGAAAGTGGCATATCATAACTTACATTGATATTCAGTAAAATAATTGATGAATCATTCAGAATAAGAGTACCAAAATAACTTCCATGATTAGTGATTTCTGAATATAACCTTGGGTTGAGGTGACAGCACACTTCAAAATATCCAAAATGGAATTAGGAGAGCCAGATGAACGGAAAGCAAGACATAAATTTTTCTGTTCTGTCTACCAGTCATTTAAAAAACTTCATGAAAAATAATAACCATTTATCCTATACCTTTGATTTAAAAACATCAACTCCTTTTTGTGTTTGATAATAATTTTATAAAGTTCCAGAAGCAGTTTTAGTTATTAGTTTTTTCCCCCTCAATATTTTCCTACTACTAATTGTTTTTCAGGGCAAGATTTTTAGCTAAAATTTATTTTTAGGCCTCTTGTCTTTGTCTAATAATCTTGAAACATATTATATATACACATTGAGCTCCCAAGAGAGATTACATTTCTCCCTCATGGAGATCTGTTGCCTAGTTAAAAATCAGGTAAAATAACTTCAACTACATTCTTATCAGTTATGTTCAACAGTATTATAACCCTGGAATTTTTGCATAGTTTTAGTCAATAATGTGTAATTTGACCCAAATTTACCCCTGTATATTAGTTTGATTTGTAAATTAAAGTTTCATTAGATAAATAAGAACGTCAGATTTTAGAGCTTCTGTCAAACTGAAATGAATAGTACAGAAGCATTATAAATTCATTTTAGAAGATTGAACCCTTCATCTTCTTGTGAATAGGCAAAGTTGGGACCAGCCTAGAGAGGTCAACAAGTGAAGCATATCAAGGAAATGTTTTCTTGCTAACAGTAAGTGAGGAGAAATGTTTTGAATTTGGTGTACACCTGTGAGAATAGTATCGACTGCATCCCAGCTTCCCAATATCACTGAAGAACACATTCCTTACTAAATAATGTCATGTTGGAATACTCAGCATATTTGATGTCACTGCTGGAACACAGTGGAAACTATGGCTATACCTTTCTTTTGTGACATACTGATATCTCAGTGATAAAGTTCAGTGTAGTTAGCTTTTTTGTAATAGGCCATCAGCATCCTTCATAGGAAGCAGGAAAAGGTGCTAGTGTTAACTATTACTTCCCACAGGACGTTGCTAATAATAAGCTTCTTGGGATCCCTGTTGGCCTTTTTAGTCTCCTGGAGGCACTTTTCCATCAACTTTTCTTTAGATTATGGACCTGAATAGGTGAGTACCTTTCTCCCTCTTTGTGGTATTAATACTGTTCATCACTTGGTTTGTGTGATATTTGTCCATTATCTACTGTATCTTTTTCCTACAATAGAAAATTCCTGTTATTTTATTATCATATCTCTAGCCTTTGACACAGAGGATATATACTAGGAAACTCATCAATGTCTATTTTATCAATGAAGAATAAATGGCTAGCACTCTAACCATGACAGGCTTGTTTTGTTTATTATTTTAGCAGTAAAATATGACGACCCAGGGAAAATGGGAAAATTGAAGAGACCTATCAGGATAAGTGGGTAGCCAAAGATTTTCTGGGATCATTGATTTCTAAATGCAGTTTGCTTTTGAGGTGATCACACAAAGAAGAGTGACATGACCAAAGGGGGATCTAATGAAGTGTAAGCAAGACAGCAATTTTATTCCTTTTGGCCTACCTACTACCTTCAAGTCACATTTTAAAAAATTATGAAAATAAAGCCATTTGACCTATAACTTTTATTTAAAGGAAATAATAGATCCATTTCTAAGCTTAGTGTGCTAATAATAATAAAAGAGTAGCTCCAGAAACAATTTCAGTTAAACAGTATTTTAATTTCATTATCTTTCAGAACCACTAAGCCTTTCTAATCAAACTTAATCTTTTGATCAGTTGTCTTTTTCTTATAAACTTGAAGCATTTTTATGTATGTATTTGAACTTCAAGGGAGATTTTATTTTTTTTTCCTCTAAGAATTTGGGTGCCTACTTATTAAAGTCAGGTGAAACCAATGTTATATGCATTCTTTTCAGATATGTTCAATGTAATCAGAGGTATTTAAAATTTATTTTTAAAGACATATCTAGAGAGTATTCAATGTTGTAACTTCAGAGTAAAGTATCCGTGTCAAAACATGAACAATTGTGCAGTGTTTGTGGCAGTATACCATGAGGCACAAACTAATATTTTATTTGTGTCAATAGACAATACATAAGCAAATACATAAAATCATATTAGAAATACCAGACATAAGTTAATCAAAGATACCACTCCAAACTTGACAAAACACCCTCACCTGAATTGTATACATGGAGGGGCTCCTAACACTGTGGCACATGTTGACCTATCACCAGAACAAGGACCTACAAAGTATGAAGTCTTAACAGTATTTTCACAATAAAAAAAGAGTCAGCCTTCTTTTGATGATTATCAAAATTAGAGATGTAAGATAAACATTGCTAAAACTTACTATGAATAAGTTTTATTATTGTGAAAATACCGTACAGAAGGGTTACAATTACATGAGCAAGGTAATGAGTACATTTCTTACTAAGCATTGTTGCCTCCTCCTTAACATCCCTGCCCTCCCATCCCATGCCCCCCACCCCTGCTGAAGTTGTAAAATTCATTTTTCGACATAATGCCTTGTACATCTCATTGTAAGAAATTCTAAATACATAACCACCTTAATCTTTTCCCCCAAACTTAGTCAAATGTTATTGGCTCTACCAGGTAATTATTTATCTGTAATTTCCCATGATGTATTTTAAATTTGAAGGATGTGAAAATGTTACAAATAAAATAATATGTGCTACTTTCCTATTTTTGATATTGTATCAATTTGCTTCTTAATTCTAAACATTGTAGATCTTAGTCTTCAGAGACTGAGTAGCCATAATAACTAGGATAGAATTAAAGCTAGAAAGATTGACCAAGTCAGTAAGCTACTGTGATGTATTTTGATTAGCTTCAATTTTTATAATGTGTTGATTCTTTTACTTATAATCTTTTATTAGCCCTTCCTTTATTCTTTCTTGCTTACTTCCTTTGTTTCTTATTCCCCCTTTAACTCTGCCCAGTTTTACTGTTCCATTTTTTTGATTCTTGTTTCCAAAGATCTGGTTTTACTCCCTGCCTCAAAATTTTCAGTTGTACGAAATCAATTGCACATTATTTACTAAAAATCTGTTCCATGTATTAGGAGAAGACAGTGGCTGAAAAACACAATTATCTCCTAATGAAACAATATTCTTGTTAATCTTTAGACCAATGAGGCTTCTCTTGTATTTCTGAAGATTTGCAGTAAAATACAAGGAAGACTTCTATTTCACTGGTTTTCAGTGCCCTTGCCATGCTATTTTCATGCACTGAAAAACTGCAGAGAACCCATGTCCAGAATTCCTTCCCAGCCAAGTCTTGGAACCTTTCACCTTAAAACCAGTGTTCTGATGCCTCAAATATCTATCTTTAAATCCCCCTTTTCAAAGGAAAGTCAATTGAAAGTGGCTATATTTTCATCATTTAATGTATGTTTTCTCTTCTCTTTTTTTTTCTGGAAATACTAGGATTTGAATTCAAGTCTTTGACTTGGTAGTCAGTTACTCTCTCATGAGCACAGAAGTGCTTGTGAGTTTTGAGATAATAATCTCTGCTTTTGGTATGAGCCAGTATAGACTGTAATCCTCCTGTTCTTTATGTGTGTGTGTGTTTGTGTGTGTGCCTGTGTGCCCTAGCTGAGATGATAGGTGTGCACCTTTACACACCTTTTGGTTGAGAATAGGGTCTTGTAAAGTTCTGTCTCACATTGACCTTGAACGATGATCTTTCTTAGTCGAGTGAGTAGGGATTTCAGATGTGAATCACCATGCCTACCTTTTCTTTTTAAAAATGCTTTGATGGGTTGTACTGTTTTATTATTCCCATTGGAAACGATATGTGACAAATTCTATTCAGTTACTGATTCATCTTACTCATTTAGGTTTTGAAATTTCCACCTCATTTCCTCTAACAATAGATGGCAACATTTTGCATTAAGATTACAGACTGGGCTGGGAAGGTGGCTCAGTGGTAGAGCGCTTGCCTTGCATGCTCAAGGCCCTGGGTTTGATTCCTCAGCACCGCATAAGCAAAAAGAAAAAAGCCGGAAATGGCGCTGTGGCTCAAGTGGTAGAGCACTAGCCTTGAGCTGAAGAGCTGAGGGACAATTCCCAGCGTTCAGGCCCCACGACCGGATCCCCTCTCCCCCCCAAAAAAAGATTACAGACATTATTTTGTTTCTTGTTTTACAGCATGAACTACCCTTACTCAACCCATATGCTAACAAATTAGGCAGCAGAACTCAAAATGCAAGCAAGCAAAAGAATACTGTGAGTGAAATCCACTGTAAGTGAAATGCATCAATGTAGTGTTTATGAATGAGAAAATGGCAAGCAAGTTTAAATCAACTCATTTATAGAGATTACCTTTGTCTCACTGCATTTTCATTCTTTTCATATTGTCATTCTGCACCATTGTTTGAGGAACTGTAACAATTTAGAAAATGAAACAAGTTAGATTAAAAATGCACTAAATGATACCAGGAGGAAATCAACTGTTGTGTTGGGAATGTTTTGATATTTACTCTTACTTTTCTCTTTCCCTAAGAAAGGAAGACAAATTACCCTTTCATGAGACAAACTTCAAATCTATCATTGGATTCTTTCCAAACTATAACCATAACTTTTGCTTGTATAACTTGAGAATTGTAAATTTGGAAAATGTATGGTGAACCTGAATTTGACAGTGGTAATCTCCACCTTCTCAAGATATAGGCTTCAGAATAGTAGTACTTGTTTATTGTTTATCTAGGTTAATCAAACCTTTTTTCTCTATCTTACTTCTCTTATTCCCAAATATCTATTGATACTTTATATATTTATATAGATACATATTGTTATCAAATATTTAAAACATGCATAAGACATTGTTAAGTGTGTTATTTTTGGGAATTTGAGCTAATATACATACTATGGTGACAATAATAATATATCAATAACCTATTGATACTTCTACTCCACTTCCCAATTTTCCCAAGCACTAGTCATATTTATACATGAACATATTTCATGATCTTTGAGATCCAAACTCAGCATCATATTGTCCTGCTGTCATGCAGTAGGTACATAGAAAATGTTAATGGAAAAAATTTATTTGGTACATGCTTTGTATAATGCTCTGCTTTGAGAGGTGGAAGCTTTATTTTGGAAATAAAGTGAGGCTGGGCACTGGTGGCTCACACCTGTAATCCTAGTTACTCAGGAGTCTGAGATCTGAGGATCATGTTTCAAAGCCAACCCAGGCAGGAAAGGCCTTGAGACCCTTATCTCCAATAAACCACTCAGAAAACTGGAAGTGGCACTGTGGCTCAAGTGGTAGAGTGCTAACCTTGAGCTGAAGAGCTGAGGGATAGCATTCAGGACCAGAGTTCAAGCCCCAAGAGCAACAATAACAACAAAAAGAATGGAAATAAACTAAGACTAAGAAGGTGATTGGGTCCTGGCTTCAATGAGAGTATTTAAAAAAGATGATGACCATTTAGACTTTTAGTTTTCAAGAGAGAGAGTGAGAGAGAGAGAGAGAAAGAGAGAGAGAGAGAGAGAGAGAGAGAGAGAGAGAGAGAGAGAGAGAGAGAGAGAGAGGAGAGGAGAGAGAGAGAGAGAAAAAAGGGGGAGAGAGAGAAAGGTAAGAATTCTAAGCTCAAATTTAAAAAGGAGATATGTAAATTTAAAAAGTAGAGGGCTTGACTATGTGGTGAAAGATGGAGTGAGCTTTTGAGGAGCTTGTGCTTAGTTCCTGTAAAAGTAAAATGCTAGTTATGGATGTTTATTTTCCTTTTATGTTGAGGCAGGAGACAAGAGCTTAGAATAGGAATATATAAATTCTTGTGAAGGCTTTTAATAATGAATAATTAGCAGCAAATATATTTCTACTTTTATATCTACCTATCTAGCTATTTATCATCTATCTACATCAATATATACGTACACTATCATTGTGATGTCTGAATGTCAGAATAAAAAGTATTGTCTTATTCGGTAACTTGCTAGCTAGTTTATATGTTTCTTCACTGTTAAAGTTATGAATTAGCATGGTAAACATCAGCTTAGCTTATCAAGTTGCCCCTCTTTTATTGTTTTGTTACAGCCAGTGGGTTAAAGGGTACTTGTACTTTTAGTGCTTTTTGTATATATTTTCAAAAGGTCTTTTTGACAATTTATATTACTCTCAGTATATGTTGTTATTTGACTGAAACAAGTTTTGTTTTGCCTTTTATGCCTGTATTCTGTATTGCCACTGCTCCTCTTCTGGCTTTTTATTATTTATTTTCATATAAGGTTTAAGGATCTTCTTGCTTGTATTGTCTTTGAACCAAGTGTCTCAGATATCAAGCTGAGTAGCTCAGATTAGAGGTGTGAGTCACTACTACCGGCCTAGGAAGATTTCTTTTTAGTGAATTTTGAAAGACGTGTGTATGTGTGTGTGTGTGTGTGTGTGTGTGTGTGTGTGTGTGTGTGTGTGTGTGTGTGTGTGTGTGTGTGCGTGCGTGCATGTGTCCGTGTGCGCGTGTGTGTGTTGGCCCTAAGGGGTCTGGGCACTATTCTTGAGCTCTTTTTGCTTGGGGCTAGTGCTCTACCACTTGAGCCAGAACTCTTATTTCTGACATTTTGGTGATTGATTAGAGATGAAAATCTCATGGACTTTCCTGCCCAGGCTGGCTTCAGTACTCAAATCCTCCTATGTAGCCAGGGTTACAGTTGTAGACACTGGTACCCAGCTAATTTTTTTTTGTTTTTTATAATATTTTTATTATCTTCAAGTAGTTGTACAAAGGGTTTATCTGTCAAAATACCAGTTTATAAGTACAAAGTATCTTGCTCAATATCAATCCTATCATCATTCTACCACCTCCCTCCTACTAACCCAAGCCATTTCTTCAACTTTCCTAGTTTCATAGGATATGCATTGAATATTATGACTGCATACTGCCATTACCATCTACTCTTCATTCGTTTACACTCCTCCCCTTTACTTTCCCCTCTTATCTTTCAATTGCCAGCTTCATTTTGTTGGGCTACAACTCTGCATCTGAAAACTTAAAAATATCTTTATAACTTCTATTAACTAACAAATGTGTTCCAGATTATTTTTTATAAATAAGTTCTCCTAGTTTTTGTTGGTGATATATATTTTATGCCAAATTTAGTCCATCTTTTTTTTTCTTTTTTCTGATATTTACATTTTGCTTTAAAGTTCCTCCCTAACTCCACAGTTAGAAAACATAATCTCTGTTTCCTCCATATACATTCCTAATTTTATGTAAATAACATATCAATTGATTTATATTTAAGCTCTGAAATACTGATGTAATGGCACTACATTTCCTATTATTTTCATTGAGATAATAATTGTTTTATTTTTTTGTGCTAGTACTGGGGTTTGAACTCAGGACCTTGCTTTTCTTACTTGGCTTTTTGTTAAAGGCTTGAGGTCTACCTCTTGTCTCACACCTTCATTTGTGGCTATTTTCTGCCTAATTGGTGATGAGGTTCTCATGAACTTTTCTGCCATGAGATCGTCTTTTCTTTTCTGAGATCCTGTGACCACAGCTTCCTGGGTACTTGGAGCTAAAGTTGGGAGACACCAGTTTCTGCCTAGCAGCTACATATTATAAACATTATTTTTCCTTTACTTGAAAAGCCCATGTTTGTCAAACAGAAGATGTGATTCTGGGTTTTGTACTATTTCATTTGTTTTGTCTGATTTTGGCAGTAGTACTAGGTTGACTAATTTCTGTCCCCTTATGTGGTAAGGCGGGTTTTTTTTTTTAAATCTTCAATTCAAAAATCTCTCAGATAAATTTACTCTCAGTAAAGGTTAAAAACTTTTGTCAATTTTCTTCTACTTTTAAAAGTTTGATAGAAATTTCATTATACAGAAAAAATTAATTTCACAGCTTTTCATTTGGAATGTGGTCTTCTAGTTAGTAATATATTTTATAGCATTTGGGTATGTTTTATATATACAAACACACACACAAACATATATATGTTTTTCATTTTGCTATATAGAAAGAGAATTTTACCTTATTTTAGAGCTACCTACATACTCTCAATATAAATAAAGCAATAGATTTTTTTTTACATTTACTAAGTATTACTCATTTTCTCAACTTGCTTGTTAATGTGTTTTATGATTGGAAGGATCTTGGTTTATATTTGAAAGTATAAAGCACATGCCATGGGAACTAGAGAGGGAACAGTGGAGAAAATAAGTGGCTTCAAAGTGAAGCTTGAATCTTTAAACTTCAGAATCTGGGCTTTCACCAATTCTTCCACAAACGTAGACAAAATCACAGTAGTAGGAAACTAATGAGTGAACCAAAATGGTAACTTATTAGTATACCATGAAGGTAATTTATTTTTGTAGATAGGAAGGATTTTATGGCTCCATTAAAGGTGCATAAATTCTTGGGTTTGCTATATTTGGGAAACACTATTAATAACGAAAAATTTCCTTGATGAGCAGGCAGATGAATTGTTTGAGAATTTGTCAGTTGGAGTCATATTGCAATTGATAATTTTCTCATATATTACCTAAAGAACAAAAAATGATCATTGTACTACCTTCCTGTCAAGTATTGTAATGGTTATGTTATGCTTTAGCAATTTTCCTGTTCTGAGCTAGTACTGGATTTATATGCCCCAAATTGGTATTCTGGGCCAGTGGTTTCCTGCTAGATTATGATGTTTATCTTTTTCTGGTCATTTTTCTTTTTGTTTGAGGGAGAGAACAAGTTCTGAGGTGTGAACTCAGTGCCTGTACACCATCCTTGAGGTTTTTGAACTTTTATTTGCTTGACTAGTGCACTAACATTTGAGCCACAGCTACAATTCCAGGTTTTTGGTAATGAAATGGAAATAAAACTTTCACAGACTGTCTAACGTAGGTTGAGTTTGAACCATGGTCCTCACATCTCAGTTTCCTGAAAAGCTAAATTTGTATGCTTGAACCACCAGTGCCTTGTTTCATGATGTCTTTCTTTAGAAGTATTCTTGTTACTGAGAAAGTATTAATTTTTTGAACTTTAGAATGTATAAGAAAGTAAGAAAAACAGAATTGGTAACAAAGTTGAGGTCAGTCATTTTTTGGGAAAATTACGTTAGTGAATACAGAAACTGACGGATAATAGATAAACTTAGCAGTGGAGACAGGGATAACTTATAGAAGGGAAGGAATTATTTTTGCACGTGTATACTACTTCACTTCACCTTCCTTTTGCTGGCCACTACTAATACTGTGTTTTTGAGAAATCATTAATGACAGCCAGAGATATCTCTAGGTAATAAAAAAGTCCTAGACATTTTTTCATGATAAGTTGATTAAAGACAAAGAAATTTTCCCTATCTATGTCACATTAGAATATGTTGCTGTGTTCCTAAACCAAATTGGAGTTTAAGCCTTTCAATTAAAAATTTAAAGCATAACTGCTCACCAATTTAATAACCAAACATCATCTCATTACAGCTTTGCTTTATACATCATGTATTGTAAACATTTCCCAGAAATAGTCTTTAACTTGGTAGAACCTCTACAAGTGTACCATATTTAAGTTCTATACAAATCAAGAAAACAAGCAGATAGACAAGGTTGGCCCATATAATTTTGCATTATAAGTAAGCTTATAGGAGATACATAGTATAAATGGGATCATTTTTCTTGGTCTTGTTTGAATATTTTCAGTTCTTTATATAATACTTCATGGCTTACATCTTTGCTGTTTTTGTGTCATATTGAGGACTATTTATGTGCTGTTGCTATCTTTTGATGGCATTACTTGGACATTATGAATAGGAAGGAAGTTTAGAGGGTGCCTTCTTAGAATGAAAATATAAATGTAAGCCATCTTTCTAGAGATGGTGTTTTGCTTCCTTTTCTTAAATATCTTTAAAGCTTCTCCAATGCATTTGGTGTACAAATTTCACCAGGGAATAGCTGGCCAATTTTATCCAAGTGCAGAAGATGAGAGCCTCAAAAAATGATTACTGAGTTACTAAAAAGTCCAAAATATATGGCTAATTTTTATCTGAATTTGTAAGAATCAAAAATAAGAAAATCAAGAACTGATATGATCAAGAAGGGGATGAAGAAGAGGTGAAAGTGGGAAAAATCAGAGAAGGGAAAAATTGTGGAGGACTTCATTTCTCAATTGAGAAGTAAAGACCTGGAAAAAAAATCACTGAATTTTGGAATCAAGCATTTACAAATGGCCTGAATTCAAGGAACAGTTTCAGCAGAGCAAGTAAAACAGCAGACTGATGTCAGTCCATAAGAGTGTGAGGAGGGGAGGGACACTCTGTGAGGGACAGGTCCAGCTTATCTATTGTATAATATTTTTAGTTAGATAACCTGTGCCTAAATCCACATTTTAATATTTATTAACTTTGGTTCTGAAAAATAGATCTGCAACACTTTCCTTATATATACAGAAGAACTAATAACATTTACCATTTCAGGAGGATGTAAATGTTATAAAGCATATAGACAGCACAAACTGGGCCCTGGTAGCTCATGTCTGTAATCTTAGGAACGCATGCATTCTGAGGCTCACAGCTCAAAGCCAGCCTTTCTGAACAGTTTGTTGAGAATCTATCTCCAATTAACTAGAAATAACTAGGAAAAAAAGAAATAAGCAAAATAAGTAGATAAACAAAACTTGCTTGGAGGGTTAGCTCATGTGTTTGAGTGCTATTTTTAAGAAAAAAACAAAAGCCAAGTGAGAACTTGAAACTTCCCTTAAAGCTTTGGTAGCGACAACAAGAGTAAGGGAGAGAGAAACAGAGGAGATAGAAGATAAGAGAGAAAGGTAAAAGAAAGGAGAGTAAAAAAGAAGGAAAGAAGGAAAGAAACCCATAAAGCAGTGTTTTGACACAATATTTATTACTGTTTAAAAAGAAGTTGGAGGTGGTTAATATACATGTATACACACACACACATATATATGCATATATATATATATATATATATATATATATATATATATCCATGTATGTATGTGTAATGTCTTGAAGAGAAGGAAGTGGGTGAAGAAAAGAAAATATTCGATATAAGATAATATTGTAAGTAGAAAGGGCCATATGTTTGCAAGAAGAGAAAGAGTGGTTAATGATGAAAGAAAGAGGGTGTTTACCAGTTTGCTTTTTCAAGAAGAGTATTCCAGCACTTTCTAGATTGTTGTTCAGAGTAAATATTCAGAGGTACTTATTTGCTGAAGGAATTGGGAATGAGTCTTTAGAAATTGGAATTTCCATTAAGCAGGAAGCCAATTATAAACAGCCAAGTTCCATGGGTCAGACTGATAACAGTTCTTTACAGGGTAGATGTGTGTCCAGATGCTCATTGAAACAGCTCTTTGGTCAGAGAAAAGTTACAGATATCGCTGCAAGGAGGCTTTGTGAATTGAGACCAATAACATTGATTCAGGAATGAGGGTCTAGAGAAGAGGGGTCCAGGAGAACAGAGCTTAATGAGTGACATTGTAGCCCAGGTTAGAACTGATTCAAATAATGTCCCAAAAGAAATATGTTCAAAGAGACTAAGGAATAGATATAGCAGAAGTAATGGTTATTTAGGTTATTTATTGCATCTTCATAGAGTTCACACATGAACTTTCATCACTTGAGATACATTTGCTTCCTGACTATTTGCCAAACCTTTACTAAAAAAATAAATTTTGTATATTATCTCCTAATAAAAAACTGAAGTGGCCAGGTGCTGGTGGGTCACACCTATAATCCTAGCTACTCAGGAGGCTAAAATCTGAGGATCATGGTTCAAAGCCAGCCCAAGCAGGAAAGTCCCTGGGACTCTTATCTCTCGAAGACTGGAAGTGGCACTGTGGCTCAAGTGGTAGAGTGTTGAGGAGACAATGCCCAAGCCCAGACTTCAAGCCCCATGTTCAACAAAAAAAAATAAAATCTGAAGTGTAGCCTGGCACTAGTGGTGCACTCATGAAAAGTCCTCAAAACCTGGAAGTAGAGATGTGGCTCAAAGTGGTAGACCACTATCCTCGAACTAAAGAGCTTAGTGACAGCGGCAAGGCTGAGACCAATCTTCATGACATCAATGACAAAGACTAACAACAATCCAAAGACAAAACTAAAACCACAAACAAAAAAACCCACTAAGTGTACACAGAAGTCATTTTCCAAGCGACACAAATACATGAAGTTTCATGTGCTTTCGTTTAAAGTGTTGTGCTTTGTGAATAATGTTTAGATCTATGAGGTTTTTTTTAAACTTGGCATATTTAAAAAATATTTTGATAATTATGATTTACAGAATGGTTACCGTTTCATAAGGCAATTAATGAGTCCATTTCTTTAGGACAAGGTCACCCCTTCCTTTGCTCCCTCCCAATTTTCCCAAGCCACTTTTTAAAACTATATATTCCAACTCCTAGGACATCATTTATTGTAAAATTATTCACTGTGTCAAAATCCTCTGACAGAATTCTTCAGTGCAAAGAAAATCGGGTCTAGAAGTTTTTAGGAGGACTTAAAAACTTTTTAAAAAATTAATTATATATTGAAGATTTTTATACATACAAATATTTTTGGGGGTCCAGTCGAGGGGCCTGAACTCTGGGCCTATGCACTGTCCCTCAACTCTTCAGCTCAAGGCTAGTGCTCTACCACTTGAGCCACAGTGCCACATTTGGTTTTTTTCTGCGTATGTGGTGCTGAGGAATCGAACCCATGTCTCTGGATAGGAATTCCATTCATGTACTGAAAAGGAGTTGAGAGAATGAACATTCTTGTTTTGTTCTCAATTTTAGAGAAACTGGTTTTAGTTTTGTACCATTTAGTATAATGTTCATGGTAGTTTTGTCATAGATAGCTTGCTCTGTGTTCAGGTTTATTACTCCTATTCATAGCTTTTGCAGTGCTTTGATCATATAAAGTGGACATCCTTTTTTTCTTATTTTTAGAAAAAAATGGTTTTACATTTTCACTATTTAGTATAATGTTGGCTGTAGGTTGTCACAGACAGACGTTTTTATGTTCAGGTATGTATTTTCTTTTTCTAGCTTCAACAGAGCTTTTATCATAAAGAGGTGTATTGGATTTTGTTAAAGATTTTTTTGGCAAATATTGCGATATTCATGTGATTCTTGTCTTTAGTTCAGTGTGTATGCCTTGTGAAATTTATGAATTTCTTATAAGTTTTTCCAATTTATTTGGGTATAGGTTTTTGAAAACTCTAATATTTATATAGTCTTTAGTATTTCTTTGATATTTGTTGTCATTTCTTTTTTAATATCTCATTTTGTTCATTTGGGTCTCTAATTTTTTATAGTCATACTAGATTAAAGTTGGTAATCTTATTTTTTTCAAAGAGCCAGCAATTTTTAGCTTACTGAATGTCCTAGGATATATCTTTTGGAAAAAGTCCAATATGTATTGGGGTGTTACTAAAAGAAATGTTTTATATATTAAATGTTATACTAACATTTAGTTCTGAGATTTCCTTGCTTAAGTTTTATTTGGTTAACGCATCTTTTATAAAGAGTGCAGCATGAAATTATCTTTATTATGTATTATCTATCAGCACTTGTAAGTCCATGGGTGAGTGTTTAATGAATTTGGGTGTGGCACTGTTACATGCATATATGTAGACCACTCAAATTACTTCTTACTAATATGAGGCAACTTAATGATATTCAGTGGTAGAGTGCTTGCCTCGAATGCATAAGGCCCTGAGTTTGATTCTTTAGCACCACATAAGCAGAAAAAAGCCAGAAGTGGTGCTGCGGTTCAAGTGGTAGAGCACTAGCCTTGAGCTAAAGAGCTGAGGGATAGTGCCAAGGCCCAGAGTTCAGCTCCCAGGACTGACAAAATAAAAAGGATGATTTCTCCTACCTTTTCACAGGATGAGTTTGCTTCGAAGGTCTTTTTCTGCCCTTTCACTCTGAATTTGTGGTTATCTTGGATGGTGAGATGTTAATTATAATCACCAAACAGTGGAAAGAAAGTAATGTTTGTACACACAGATAAATTCGGGCCGTGTTATACTAATGTTCAAGGCAATAGAAGTTATGAAAAACAAAAAAAATAGGAACATATAAAAGAAACAGGTAAACACTCTAATAGGGCAAACAGCATAAAGAACAAAAAATATATCACCTATAAACAGCATAAAACAACAAAAAAATTGTGCTCATATTCTAGTTACTAGTATGTATTTGAGTATTCTTTATTTGTGGAAAGATTATTTTATTGATTTGGTCTTCTGGGTGTTTTTAAATTTTCTTGAAGTTCATGAGCTTCTATTTCTCATTGTTTGAGAAGAAACTTAAATATATTTACTATGCTTTTATTTATCTGTTCTTCTCCTTCCTTAAAATTGATTAGGGATTTTGGTCTTTGAATCCAGTCCTAAAGTTCTTGCAATAATTTTTTCACAACTCTTGGATTTGTGTGTGTGTGAGTGTGTGTGTGTGTAGGTGTGTGTGTTTACTATCTCTCTCTCTTTTATATCTACTCTATAGTCAAGCTCAGGAAGTTTGGTCTTTAATATCATCTGTTCTGCTGGTGAAATATTCTACATGTTTTTCTCTGTCTGTCTTCAGTTTGATTGCTTTTCAGGATTATGTTTAATGTCCCGTAATGACTTCTTAACTTAGTTTAGCTGTGGCTTTTTAAAATTTATTTTAGTTGCATGGTCCCGTTCCCTTTGAACTCACTTCTTTGTAATCACTTGGATTTCCTTTAGCAGTTTATCTGCTTTCTCAATGGAATTCTTTATTTCTCTCTTTGTATTTCCAGCTTTCTCATATTTCTTGTATTTCTTTGTTAGGTCTTTTTAAAATGTTTTTTTTTTAATTGTGAAAAGACTGTACAGAGGGGTTACAGTCCCATGAGTAAGGTAATGAGTACATTTCCTATCATTGTTAGCTCCTCCTATGTTTTGCCCATACCATCCCTTCCCTCCCACCTCCCCAACTCCTCCCCCACTGCTTCCCCATCCAACCCCTGACCCACCGAAGTTGTAAAGTTTGTTTTCAACATAGTGCCTTGTACATCTCATTGTTACAATGCGTCGACCTGTGTCCTTATTTCAGCATTTTATTATTTCCCTTCCCCTCCCCAAATTAGAAAAATGTATATACAAGATGCTGAGAACCGGAAACAAATACAGTGAAAACAGGGGTTATACCGTGGGGGAAGAACATACCAAAGAAACAAAAGAAAATCACATAGTACATTATAAATATGTGATATGTTATGTGGGGAACTGGGTTATAACTTTATTTGGCAGTGATAACTTCTGGGACCCACTAAGTCAGTGCAGTTTTGTGTTGTGTGAATTTTTAGCAGCCCTGTCTCTGGCTCTGTAGATCTTAGTGAGTGCTGTGGGTTGGGTAGGGGAGTGTGATTCACTTGCCTTGAATATTAGCATGGCTTTTTTCTTGGATATACCTGATGGTATAATTATTGTTGTAGCATGGAGATTCTCCTTGGGTACAGCATACAGTTCTTTTATTTACTGATCTTCTGTTGTTCTCAGTGAATGGCTGTTACTGTCTGTGCCATGGATTTTCTCATACCTCCAAATGCTGTTTTGCTGTTTTTGTTTGCTTTTGCAAATGTGGAAGATGTGTGGGACACACCAGGAGATTTAAAAGAAAAAAAAAAAAAACACTTGGGCTTGGAAGGTGGCTCAGTGGTAGAACGCTTGCCTTGCATGCATGAGGCCCTGGGTTTGATTCCTCAGCAACACATAAGCAGGGGGAAAAAAGCCAGAAGTGGTGTTGTGGCTCAAGTGGTAGAGTGCTAGTCTTGATCTCAAGAGCTGAGGGACAGTGCCCAGGCCCAGAGTTCAGGCCCCATGACCTAACCCCCCCCCCAAAAAAAAAACAAAACAAAAAAAACAAAAACAAAAAAAAACACCTGGATTTATGCAGGTGCAGCAGAACTCTAACCATGTCAGTATCTGTTTGTGTAAAGAGTTTTACTTGGATGGTTTTATTCTCCACTTTTTGGAAGCATAAAATTCAAATATTGATGTCTACTAGACTCTGTTTATCCTTTGTATGGAATCTTGGGTTAAACTGAACATCCCTGCTAAATTTCTGTACCTCCTCTTGTTTTAAGGAAACTCCTATTTTTTCCTTAATTGATTATTTCAAAAATTTTTATATTTCATATTTCACCCTCAATATTAGTGTTACATAGAATATGACTTTTGGAAGCTTTTCCTTCAGTTGAAACCTACATGACTATGAGGGTGAAAGAAAATTTAAAAGAAATATAAAATACTGGATTGTTATTGTGGAGGTTAGATAAGATATTGACTGAGAAAAGAGACATGTTTTATCATATAATGAAAGATTATAATATAAGAATAAAATAAATTGAAGAACATCAAGAGGATACACAAGTTTGGAGGAGGTGTGTATTCAGTTTACTGGCTATAAACAATGTGTTATAAGTGAAACCATCAACATATCCTTAGGTACCCATCCGGTAGTGTATTTTGGGAGATGCAGAAACTGATGCTGTATAGGGGAATGGATTTGTTTTCTCCACCTATTAAAGAATTAAAAGGCAAGATATAATTTAAGGTAAACAGAGTAAGTTTATTTGACAGTACAAGGAAAGGCATGAAATGAAAGTAAGGAGATTATCTGTCTGTAGGGGAGATTGCAGTAAAGTCCTCTCAGAGGACTTTTTTTTTCTACTATTTCCTTTTGTTATCTTTAAGTAATTGTACAAACGACTTGCCATTTAACATAGTAGTTTATGGATATAATATATCTTCCTCAGTTATCCCTTTCAACATTCTCATCCATTACTCCCCTATCCACCCCATTCTTCACTTTTCTTAATTGTGTAGAATATACATTGGATTCTTTTTTAAAAAAATTGGTTGTGTCCTAAATAGTTGTACAAAGAAGTTGTCAATCAGCAAACAGTTTGTGAATAAAGTATGTCTTGATCAGGGCCACCTCTTTCAACCATCACTTCCTCACTTTTAATTTTTTAGGATATATATTGATTTTTTTTGCAGAGAGTGGTTTTTATAATATTGAGTTCCTCCCTTTTCTCCACTCTCTGTATTTGGTAGATTGGTTAATGGCTTATACATGTGTGTTTTGTGTCTGCACTTGTTTAGTGGGAACACAGCATTTGAGCAGTAACTCACAGCTTTTATGGGAATAAGTATTTTATCAGGAGCTGGTAGAACTAGGGGAATAAAACTCCATGCTGGGACACATGGTATCTGTAACTATGTTATGGCCCTTACTTTCTATACTTACCTTCGTTTCTCAGTCCTTCTTTGATGGGAACCTGTAAGTGTCATTAAGAAACAGGCACAATGACTTTCTGCTGAGAGATGTCAGAGGGGTTAAGATAGTCTAGGATCTTCCAAGAAGTGTCTTTTAGGTAGACAGCATGTGGTTTGTGTGCTGTTCAAATGGACCACAGTAAAACTGCTAGACCAGTTTATATTTAACTATTTTTAATGGCTACTTGTAGGTTGACGGACTCCAATCTAGATGAAACAAACCCATGAAGTAGGTAAAGAATATAGGGACAAAGTCCTAGCAGAATTTTTATACTAAACAGGGATCCTAGGGAAGACAGCAATGGAGAGAATCAGAATCGGGTGTGTTCTCAAATATGCCATTCTTAATAGTTTACTCTCTAATTTGAGATGCCTTTTGAATTAATGTGGATATTAGATTAGACCTGTAACAATCTCTTACTCTTTAACAAAAGTGTTCCTTTAGTATGGAATAAACCTTTTCCCCATTGAATATATTAAAGGTATTCTATTTTGTGAAATCACAGTTATTAGGGAGTCAATCTGTCCTTATAAGTTTACAAACATTTGGGTTATGATTCTGGAACTAGGCCCGATGTATTTCAAATTAGATATCCTTCTAAAATGGTGCACATGTTCCTACATGTGCTGAAACCTAGCTTTAGATATAGGAGGTGAGGGATTGGGAAGGTGGCTCTGTGGTAGAGTGCTTGCCTTGCATGCATGAGGCCCTGGGTTCAATTCCTCAGCACGACATAAGCAGAAGAAACCAGAAGTGGCACTGTGGCTCAAGTGGTAGAGGAGTAGCCTTGAACTGAAATGCTGAGGGACAGTGCTCAGTCCTAGAGTTCAGGCCCCACAACCGACAAAATAAAAAAAAAGGAAATAGGAAGTGACATAAATGTAAAAGTGTGTATTTCCAGTCAGTTGGGGGGTTGACAGGCTTTAGCATCAGGTAATAATGCTTACTATCTTTTTTTTTGGTCATGGAGCTTGAAACTCTTGAGCTCTGCAGCTCAAGGCAAGCATTCTACCATGTGAGCCACAGTGCCACTTCCAGTTTTCTGGTGGTTTACTGGAGAAAGAGTCTCACGGATATTCCTTTCCAGGCTTGCTTTGAACTGCAATCTTCAGATCTCAGCCTCCTAAGTAGCTAGGATTACAGGTGTGAGCCACAAGCTCTCAGCTAGCATGCATTTTATTAAAGAGCAAGGACAAGCCAGTGCCTGGAACTTTTTTTTCACCTCTTGAGTTTAGTAGTTTCAAAGAGGCAATTAAGCTTGACTCCATTTGGAAATTAACAGCATCCATTCTTATTTGAGCATTTTTTTCCCATAATATCTTTGTACGGTCCCTTCTAAAATACGATAAACTTTGTCTTAGTAGATCTGTCCTTTTTGCTGGTGTGATGTTCCAGTTAGTGTTTTTTATATTGCTGAGATAAAATATTCCAGCTGATGTGATCCCATGTTGGATGTGAGAGACTGACAGGTCAAATGAGAGAGAGAGAGTTTGCCAAAAATCTATACTCATCAAATTTAAGCAAAGGAGGTATCAATAGAAATAGCATCCAAGCAGATCTTACCTAATACACTTTAAGTTAAAAATGTTAAGCTTTGACAAGTACTTGTGATATTGTGGGAAACCCAAAAAGAGAACTAGGACACCAGGGCTTTTCAAGAAGCAAGTTTTATTGGTGTTCCAGAGGCCCAAGCTGACTTGTGCCCAAATGCTGAGGCTTGGAACAAAGGATACTTGGCTAAATTAAATGCTTTTGTAAGCCAGTTACTGAAGAAAGACAGCATTATCTATTGTGATTATCAAAGAACAGAAGGGCTAGCAATGGAAAATTTCTAACTCACAAATGCAGCAAATAAGTCCTGACGGAGTGAGTTGGTAGTGTTAAGTGGTGGGTAGCTCTAGCAGGACAAAAGACAATTTATAATAGTGGCTAGTCTTGACAAGGTAAAACTTTTTCCCTGTCCCTTAGACTTTCTATACCCTATTACATTTCTTTCTTCGTGCCTCAACCTAACCAGTATCAAAGTTCATCATCCTGATTTAGAGGCTTGTATTTTCGTAGCTTCATTACATGGGTTATTGTCTTTTTAAAATGACCTTCATAATGGTTTTTGATAGATCACACTATCAAGAGAACTGAGCAGGGTAATAATATACCTGCTCCCAAGACAAGGATCTTTGCCTGTATCAGGTTATTTAATCTATCCAAGGCAGAGAACTACCCTCCATGCCGATAATTTGGATTACATACTTTCTGAATTGGGATGTATTCATGGGCAGTCTTCATCATCCTGTCTGTGATTTTTTATAACCTTTACCTTATTACTAATTTGTAAATAATAGTTACTTCAGTTGAATTTCTTACCTACACCTCCTCAAAGGCAAGTAAATAGTATAATGCTAAGGGGTTTTGATATACTACCTTGCCTGCTTTGTTTTGCTATTTTTTTTGCCTATGTGTTATGGGCTTGTAGTTATAATCACAGTTTCCATGTGGAGCCAAATAATGTGATTCAGCATACAAATCAGGGCATAATAGTCCCACAACTGTTCTGCCCAAGAGGCAGAACCATAATACTGAAAGATGTGCTCATTATATTTTGTTTTAATTTTATGGGAACCCCACTTTTGTTCTTTTACTCTTTGTTTATATATGAGAACTTCCAACTTCTTACACTGTCTGACGGAATCAAGTAGAAGGACAGCCTGATTGTGAATAGTATGCAAGAAATCAGCTGCTGAGTCACAGTATGTAAGAGTGCATCCCTTGGGTGTTCACCTGGGTGCCACCTGGAGGTTGGGGAAATTGACTAGAGGGTGAGATTGCGGTTTTCTGTGTGATTTGGAATTCTCCATAATTGAGTCTTTTGGGCAGTGTTATAAAACTTTTGTCTTACCCAATTAAACCTCACACTGAATTAGTGAACTTGCCTTTTGCGGAAGAGGTACAATAATTTCTGATAATAGAAGTTTTTAAATCAGACACTTTTTCCTGGTTGGGGCAAGTGATTATTAAAGGAGTGCTATGATCCAGCTCTTTTTCTGTCCATGGCCAATAGTCTTCCAGGTTGGTATCCTCACAAAAATAGCATATAGTGACCTTCAGTCTGGTTATAGACTTAGCTAGTTAGAAGAACAGTTCTTTAACCTTTATACAGATAAGAAACTCACACCACAATTTTTCATATAATGACAGAAAGATTTTGTATTAGGAATTCACATGGGTGATTGTGAGAAGTTTGAAATATAGTAAGGTCATTATACCTTTACGTGTGTGTGTGTGTGTGTGTGTGTGTGTGTGTGTGTGTGTGTGTGTGTGTGTGTGTGTGTGTGTGTGTGTTTGTGCTGGTCCTGAGGCTGGAACTCAGGGCCTGGGCACTGCCCCTGAGCTCTCAAGGCTAGCACTCTACCTGTTGAGCCACAGTTCTATTGCCAGCATTTTTTTGGTGGTTAATTGGAGATGAATCTCAAGGACTCTCAAAGCCCACATTGACTTTGACTTGAGATCTGAGGATCTCAGCCTTCTGAGTAGCTGTGATTACAGACCTGAGCTGCAGGCTCCTCATATTAGGTCTGTACCCCCCAACCTTAAAAAAAATCAGTTTGAATGCCAATTGAGTTTCCTGTCCCCTGCTTGGGTGAAATTTTCACGTGCTTAGTGTGCAGTCAGAAGTTCCTTTTTTTTTTTTTCTGGTAAAGGGCAGTAGTTTTGTTTTCCCTGGCAATTTGTCCATTTCCTATAATTTTAGTATGGGCAGAAGATACCTTCTTAGTATGCACAGCCGAGCTAAGAACTAGTATGCTCTTCATACATATATTTTCATCTAGCTTATAGGTAATTTTTCAGGTTAGGCATGTGAGAAGTCCCAAACAGCAATGTTTTTAGATATTGTACCCAGGCTTGTTTGGGTCACTAAAAGAATTATGGACATTTAATCATTGTTCTTGAGGTTGGTAGTTAGGGTTGAAACAGGTATGTTGATTATTGTGGGAGCATAGTGAATAGTTAGTACGGTTGTAGGTGAAGCCCTCTATGGACTGTGCTTGCAAAAAAAGTAGCAAAAAGGGAGAGTTGTTCCCTGTCATGTAGTCTTTCTTTTGCTACTACAGGAAGAGCCATCCCTCTGTGGTACTGACTGAAAATGCATCAGAGGATTAAATCTTCCATGGGAAATAACTTGAGTAACCATGGTTAAAGTTTGAAAGCAGCAAGAGACTAAACTATCAAGTTATATCTATTGCATACAGCATTTTAGTATATTAAGACTGACATCACTGTAGGTGCTGCTAAGCTTATGTCATTACAATTAGGAATGCATGGGTACATGTTTGCTTGCTGTAGTGTCATTAAATTAGGGAGTACCAGCTTGGTATACTGTCTTCTTCAGCATTGTATCTTAGAAGTCTTTAGCAGAACAGAAATACATGGACAGTCACAATTAGCATTATAGTGTTACATACTTAGTTATATAATGACCATTTAAAAGACCTTGAAATAGAAACTTAGATGAGTCCTGATTTAATTAATCCTCAATATTTTAAGTGGTCAAATGATTGACACTAGTCAACAAAAATATAGAATTACTTACCGGACAGATCACATTCTTTATTTTAATATATCAACATCTACATATAAAATTACAAATAAATAACTTCACATGGGGAGAAAAATAGGAATAAATGCTAGGTAACACAAAAGATAGCAAACCAAAAAGATTCATACACATACATAGCCTATGTCTTGAGGTTCAACATCCTTCCATAGATAGCTATAAAAATCAGAATATGAGAGGCCATTGTGATTTAGAAAAAGGTAAAATGCATTGTTGGAAAGGTTAGAAGATTTAGAATGAAGAAACAAGATTTAATTATGCAATAGAAGATAAATTATTATATTGGAGTAAGCATTCAAGAGAAGACAATAAAAAAACAAATTGGGAGCTGTGGATTCAGTTCACTAGCTTTAAACATAGTGTTATAGTTTTACTACAAAATGTCTACCAGAGATAGGTTCCTATCTGGTAGCATTATATTTTGAGATGTTATCTAAGGGAACAGATTATTCCCCTCCATATATTATAGAATTGAGATAAACTGAGTAAGTTTATTTGAAAATGAAAGGAAAGGTATGAATGGAAAATAGAGCCTTTTCATCCAAAGAGGGGACTCAGAGGAGGCCAGTGGAGTCCTCTCAGAGAGCGGCTTTTATATTACTGGGTTTCTCTTTTATTTCCTCTTCTTAGCTTTGTACAGATTTGTTGAAGGCTTGTAGATAGCCTGTCCCTACTTTGTCACTGGTTGTGTGTTCACCCAGGGCATCATGAGAAGCATTTAAGCAGGAGCTCACAGTATTATGGAAAAAAGAAATACTATGGGAATAAGAAGTACCATAACTGGATGCATTACCTGCCACTATGTTACACTCTTCACCTTTTATCCTTAAATTCCTGTTTCCCTTGGTCGCTAATCCTCCCTCTCTGATGGAAAACTTAACTTGCTCTTAAGGAATAGGGACAATGAATGACTGTTTCAGGCTACTTTCTGTTGTGAGGGGAGAGTGGAGTAAGGCAGTCTGAGACCTTCCAGGAAGAAGGGTCTTTTAGGCATATAGCATGCAGTATATGTGTTGTTCCTATGGACTAGAGTAAAATTGTGAAGGACAGTTTCTATGAAGCTACTTTTTTATGACAATTTGCCACTTGGTGGACTTCTGATCTAGAAGAATCAAATTTGACAATCAGATAGGTAATAGAGGTGACAAATGTTGTCAGAATTACTGAACAAAGCGAGGATGTCAAGAAAGGTAGTATTCAAGACAACCTGTACCAGGAATCTCCACTGAGAGCCATCCTTATGTAGCTTATTTAAGTTGACAGGCCTTGTGAATTATTGTTTATTGGTTTGAACTCCATCGGTTCTGACATCCCAAGCCTTTCCCCTGTGTTCCCCTTTCTATATTTAAAAACTTCTTTGTTTTGTGAATCACAACTGCTAGGGAGTCAATCTGTTCCAGTAGATTTATAATGGTTTAGAATAAGTCATTGGCTATCTAGCAACACATTGTAGGCTAGAGCCAAAGGAAAAAAAAATTTTTTACTAGAGGTTTGATGTTATTTCAAGTTGAAAGCATATATAGGGCAAGGAGAATCTGGGTTTTTCCTGGAGCTGTAGAAATAGTAAGTAACAGAAAGGCAAGGGCACAAGTTCCCTCTCCTGGGAGCATAGATAAGCATAAAGATCAGGTGGCAGTGCTTATGAATTCTTGTTCTTGACAATCAACCTTAGTTAACTCTGAAAGGGCTATTACAAGTGACTCCATGTAAAATCTTAGAGCATCCCTTCTTACCTGAACAGTTGTGTTTTCAGCTGACTCTGTGTGGTCGGTATATACCAGGACAAGTTTTATTTCTGAGGTACTGTCCGAGTTAGTGTTTTTGTTCATTGTTTTGATGAGATATTCCAGTTAGTGTAATCCATTGTTGGAGCAAGAATTCACACAGGTAAATTGCGAAGGAGTCTGTGTCAAGAAAATTGGCCAAATTTCAGTAACAGTGAGTTAATAGAATTAACTTTCAAGCCAAAATTACCTTGAACACATTAAGTTTGAAAAGCTAATTTTGACAAATAATTCCTTGTAAGAAACATTCCTATGTAGTCCTGACTGCAAATATGAATAAGACTTAATCTGCAATAGCAAAAGATACAAGAGTAGCTGTGGCTAAAATTTAAAAGAGCAAAAGAATACAAAGTTTAATTATTTTCATTGTATATAGTATTTTAGAATATTCATTCTGATTGACATCATTTTAGTTGCCAGTAAATATTTGGAGTACAATTAGGGATACATGCACAAAGTTTGATTTGTGTGGTATAATTTAAAGGGTATCTGCTTGGTATCCTGTCTTTGCCAGTTTTGTATCCTACAAAAGTTTCCTACTTGGAGAACTGAAATATAGAGACAGCAACAATTAACATTATAGTTTTATATACTTAGTTGTAAGCTGACAACTAAAAGGCCTCGAGATAGACAGACACTTGATTGAATTTTACATAAGACAGTTTTCAGGTTGTCAGTAGCTTGACACACTAATTAATAGTACAGAGGGAATTACTTTGATAAGTAATGTTTTCTGTCAGTTTTACAATATTCTTAAGACATACCACCATTATAGACAAGAATTGGTGGCTAGTTTAGCTTCATTATATTAACCTTGATTTATATATAATCATTTAAATTACAACCAATCTAATCACATGCAAAAATTTTGTAAGTTCTATCTAATCTCTATTTGGAAACATACTCAGACCTTCTATTATTATCTATTATTATCAGACCTTCTATTATTATTAACATTTGGATATATCTTTTAATTTTGTTAGATAACTAGTTAAGATAAATTTCTCTCTTTTCAAGTTTTTTCCTTATACAAAATTAGCAGTCCTTTTAAAAGCATATCCTCTATATGTACTCTTCACTGTCATGTCATGTTAGTAGTTTAAAATGTCTTTGAAACAACCTTTAAATTATACTATATTGCTATTGAAAATAAAATGCTCTGTATCTAGAAAGAAAAGTAATCTTATACTGGTATTTTTAATGCAAAAGTTATTGTTAAAATCTCTATACGCTGTCAAAAACCAAATCTCAAAACCTTGTTTGACACTTGAGTTTAAAATTGTACCCTTTATCCCCTATCTCCCCATTATTAATTTCTGAAAGACTGTACTTTGATTAAACCTGATTAAGATATGATGTCCAACTCTTCTAATAGCATTGTGTATTAAAAATAAGCCATTTAAAAATGCTTACATACATGTGTACTTGAATTATGCATAAATATTTGGCTCAAAAATGAAAAACGGTCAAAGTATTTGTTTTCTATTAATTCTAGTGACAAAGGCTTTACACACTGCTTGATTGGTGAAAACACAAAAATAAATGTGTGTAAATATTAGTTTAGGATATTATTAGAAAAACTCTTTAATCATAAAATAATTACTATTTAAAAAATTAAGGTCTGAGAATGGAATCAAGATAAGAGCCTCTCTAAAATTAGAGAGAAAACGCCTTTTGAGGAACAAGATTAGACAGATTTGTTTGTGCTTTAACTGGTATCACAAAGATGGAGTGAATACCTTTCTGGGAACATTGAACCACAAAGTTTGTCCAGAGTTAGAGAAAGAAAACATGGTTAATTTTTTTTAAAAAAGAGGATCCACTAGAGACTTAACCATCAAAAACCTCTCTCTAGGAAAAGATCTTAAGTCACTTTTTGAGTTTTGATTGACAGGCTAGTACCATAAGGTGGATGAGCGAAACCACATGTCCTGTGCTAAAAGGACAAAGGACAAGAAACTATATTTTACACCATAAAGGTTCAGAAAAGAGCTGGACATCATTGTACATCGTCTGGAAAAAGGTCATATGTAACTATGAGAGAAATCCTAAAAACAAATGCTGTTAACCATGAATAGAATATTATTAAAAGGACTGATTTGATAAAGAACTGAGCCTTTATATTAGAATATTAAATTGATCTTTGAGCATTCTCTAGGTGAGCCTTAATCTGCCTAAGATCTTGTCAAGAGTGTATGTGGTATACTCAAATCTGATTTTTGTGCTCATTCAGACTTTGTTTCCTCAGGATTGGAAGGGAAGTATATTCTAACTTAGGCCATGGCCTTTAAGAAGAGATTATTTTTCAAAGCAAGAAAGCCAGTGCTGCCAGGACCTTCCTTCTGGGGGGGTCTTCTTTTAATTTTTTTCAGGCTTTAAGGGATATTATGGCCAATCCTCAGCAAAAGGTTTTATTTTATGCTCTGGAAATCTTAACTTTCCCAGTGTTTCATGTTATATTTGCTTCTTTTTTTCTTTATTTGCCTAGCAAATGTTTTTCCTTCTCTCAAAATTTTTGGTATTGTGTCATAATTAGAAGAAGCAATTGACCAAGGGATATCTTCTTAAGGTATATCTTGCCTGACCCAATTCCTGTGTTCCCTTTTCTGTGATTCCTGGCCACTGTGATGTGAATTCCTTTAACTTACCATTTATTTCCCTGGTTGATTAATTAACATCTCCAAAATTAGGAACCAATATAATATTTTTCCATCTTAAGTGATTGTATGATGCATTTGGTCACAGTGAAGAGACAAGTAGTTAATATAGAAAATTGGTAGCAAAAGTGGGGTTGTTGCTGCAGGTCTAACTGATGATATGCTTCAGAAATCTTTGGAATTGTTTTGCAGAAGGTATTTTAAATAGTTTTGAGTGGTTAGCTAGAGTCTCCTCTATATTGCTGCCAGCCAAACTTAGTGGGTAAATCTGTTAGAATCTAAACAAATCAGACTACAGATAGAAATGTGGATAGTAAAAACTCATTTGTTTCATATGTAAAAAGGACACTATTAGAAATTGTATTTTAACATCATCTTAAACAATAGTTTCCTTTTTCCACCTGCCCAAACACTTACTGCCTACTGTATTGATAGTCAGGCAGATCTGGACACTATAAGATTATGATAAAGACCTTGGTGTTAATTTTAACAATAATCAAATTGATGAGATTCTGGGAAACTTTGAAAGTGTGGATGAAATACAGTTTGGGATGTGAAATGGCCAACAGATTTTGGGAGCAAAAATTTTGGGGTAGTGTATTACAATGAATATAAATGGTTAATCACATACTCATATGTTAAGAGTTTTGAAACCCTGAAATTCAGTCCCCCTAACTCAACAAAATTGTACTAGTAATGAGATCTGGGTTTCATAAATAAAAAAATAAATGTGTACTAATTATTTCCAGGCAAAATGTGGACCCATGGGCTGTCCCCAAGCACAGTCTAGTGGGTTGTGAGTTAAAGGACATTTTTAAAATAGAATATCCTTTTACTTTTGTGAACGTTTTAGAATTTTATTGATCATTTCACATTAATTTCAGTCCTCACACATTTGTACAACAAACTTCATTATTAACATGTTTATTTATGTGTAATTTTGATCATAGTGACCTTATTTTGTGATATGAAGGCTAAACAATCTTTATAGTTTAATTATTTGTTGTACCGAGTGTTCTTTTACTTCCAAGTTCAGTAAAATAAGGAGTTTTAAAGACAATCTTGAATTCTTTCATATGAAGGATGGGACAGGGAGATGAGGAAAATTATATTTTTAAGAATTAGGAAAGAACAATATAACAGTTTGCTAAAATTATAGCAGTGACCATATAAAGATGAATTTTACTGTATGATCTGTGAGTTAATATTAGCAATTAAGTTTGGGGAAATAAGAGCTTTGTATTGTCAATATCTTGACTATCATGTAACCTCAGTCATGCTTGGAAATTTAAGTTATTCCAAAGTTAATGGATGTAGCTTTTTTTTTTTTTTTTTTTTGGTCAATCGTGGGGCCTGAACGCAGGCCTGAGCACTGTACCTCAGCTCTTCAACTCAAGGCTACTACTCTACCACTTGAACCTCAATGCCACTTCCAGAATTTTTATTTTTGGGTCCGGTCGTGGGGCCTGAACTCTGGGCCTGGGCGCTGTCCCTCAGCTCTTTAGCTCAAGGCTAGCGCTCTACAACTTGAGCCACACTGCCACTTACAGCATTTTTCTTTTTGCTTATGTGGTGCTGAGGAATTGAACCCAGGCCCCCAGGCATGCAAGGCAAGTGCTCTACCACTGAGCCACCTTCCCAGCCCCACTTCCAGCATTTTCTGTGGTACTGTGGAATCAAACCCAGGGCCTCATGCATGCAAGCCAAGCACTCTACAACTGAACCACCTTCCCAGCCCCTGATACAGCTTTTGAATATGTTTGTTACCTGATAGGTTCTGACATTGTGGAAAGAGCCATTGATGTTTCTGACATCATTTGCTCAGAATAGATTGGTGAACTAAGAATTTTATCCATGTAGAATTAATTCAACTGTTCAAAAAAAATTAAAACAATTGGCCATGCCAGATGATTTATGATATATTACAAGCCTTTAAATTATTATCACAACTCTCTACACAACACCAGATCATATTTAGGAGAAACTTACACCCAAATCAGGTCCTATACTCTTCACATTTACTACTAAGTCTCAACAGAGAAAACACTATGAGGCACAACCTAAAACCAAGGCAAACTGGACCTTAAATAACTACATGTGAAATCAAATTCAGGAAAATAGAGATAATTTTCAGAGAAAAAGTTCCTTTCTTAGAGTAATCAACAAAGAAATATGCAAAATGAGAGCTATAGAAACATGAAAAAAATTTCAAAAGCCAAATGAGATGCAGTTCAGAAATAGCTTCATAATGTCAGTGAATAATAGGCCTGACATATAATTCGCAATAGAAATTCAGAAGAAAAAATAAGCACACACATATTTTTAGTGTACAGTATCCCTGATAAAAGCCATAGTATCACTAAGAAAATCCATAGTCCAACAAAAATAGGAAAATTTGCTGTAATAGTGACCCAATATCATCGAAGGTAGAAATATATATTAAATTTGTACTAATAGTATTACAAAAGATGGCCAATAAAATATGTAAAATTGTTTAATGTAGATTAGCAAAAATATAGTACCTATCACATTTCCTACTCCTGTGAAATTATTTATATATAGATTATGGGAGCCCTTGGAAAAATAAATACCTGGAAGTGTAACACATTAAAAAAAGTTTTGCAAACTAATAGATGATAAATATTAACAGAACAGTGGAGAAAACTAAACAAGGCAGTAAACTCCCATGTGTCTTTCTTCATATAGAATAATTCATTCATATTTTTTTTAATGCTAGAAAGTAATACTTAACACTGACATTGTAGAAAGATCCATCAATGCTTCTCACATGGTTTGTTCAGGATAGATTGGTATAATTAGAATTCCATTTTATTGTACAATAAGTTTAATTAAACAATTGTCAAAAAATTGGGAAGTGCTTTGTAATACTTATAGTGAATCAAATTTCCATATGATAAACAATATTACTTATAATACTCCCACTAGCTATTTAACAATAGCGTATTCAATAGTATTCTTCCAAAACTAATTCATCTTATCATAGATAGATAATATAATAATGAGCAAGACAGGGAAATATTAGCAGCATAAAAATGCACGTTATCGAGGAATTTAGAAAGTGAATGTGAATTATTGAGGGAATGAAAATCTGACAAGATACCACTTGCAAATTTTTAGTAGTTACATGGTCATCATATTTCAGAGACACACCAAAGACAGTGACTGACAAATCTATGGCAATAGAGGCACTATATCTAACCAGGAAACAAAAGCCAGACAAACTACTACATATAAAACTGCAAAGAAGTCACAGTACTTCACAGGGAGAGCAAAATAACAATATGCAGTAAGGACATATATCTTTTCCTTCCAAACAGAACTCTACATTATGCAACACTTGTGGCTCAATTGAAATTAGATATCATGATGACACAAGATTATGGCCCCAGGTCATTAAGGACCAAGAAAATAATTTCTTCCAGAAGGGTTACACAGAAGACAATTTCCACATACATCAAAACGTACATATTTTTGAAAAATATATTTGGCTAGCTTTGAGTTATTAAACAATATGGATGCTGAGTGTTGATGCTTCATGCTTATAGTCTTAGCAACTCAAGTTGATGAGATTTGAGGATCTAGGTTCAAAGCCACCCCAGGGCAGGAAGGACCATTAGACATGTATCTGCAATTAATTGCCTGAAAACTGGAAGTGTAGCTGTGGCTCAATGTGGTAGAGCCCTAGCCTTGGAAAATGCTCAAGGATAGTGCCCATGCCCTGAGCTGAAACCCCATGCTGATCAAGATAAAAACAACGAGACTTATTACCATATGATGTATGGTACCTTTGCTGCAGTACATAGAGCTGTGTCCTGAAGAGTTCGCTGGTATCCAGATTGATCAAAACCTGGTTAGCTAAAAAGCTGGGCACTAGTGGCTCATGCTTGTAATCCTAGCTACTGAGGAGGCTGAGATCTGAGAATCTTGGTTTGAAGCCAACATGGGCAGACAAATCCCAGAGACTCTTATCTCCAATTTACCAGCAAAATGTCAAAAGTAAAGGCATGATTCAAGTGGTAAAATGCCAAGTGTGAGTTCAAGCTCATATACTGACAAAGAAGTGTCTGCCTGGAAATGGTGGACACAAAGATGGGATGCTAGCTTGAAAGGGCCAGCCAGGGCTCCTCATAGAGGAGAAGATACACAAGATGAAGAGAGACTTGCCAGAAATTGTTCCGAGGGCAGAATATATCCACCCCAAAACTGGGAAATGGGGTCCTGCCTGGTCGAAGATCCCCCATCATGGCTGATTGAGCTGTATCAGCCAGGAGTGGGACTTGCCAGAATTCGTTCTGAGGGCAGAACAACTCCACCCCTAAACTGGGAAATGGGGTCCTGCCTGGTCAAATAACCTCCCTAATCCCTGTTTGAGATGGGTTAGCCCCCATGGCCCAAGGAAAGCAGCATGCCCCAAACCTCAGAACGGCACATGCCTCATGGAGTAAGGCACCTCACTGTCTGCACGACATGCAGAAATCATTGCTGTGGTACTTGCACTCAGTATGTAATTGAGCAACAGGCGGTATGTATTTACAGGCTGTCACAGATGGTGAAGCCTTGTGATCACACAAATGGACACATAATGTTTATGAAATCAGTGGCAAAGATCTTTAGAGTTAGAAGAATTTAGAATTAGAAGAAGCTCACAATATGTAGCATAATTATCAAATTCAAATTGGCCTAACAAATTTATAATTCAGAAAATAACTACAGCAACCAGTTAGTTATATTAACACAAAATATTAAGGTAGAGAGCCAAATATTAAAACCTACAGTGACACAAATAATCACAGATATACACTTTCATCTAGAACACACAAAAAGGGTAAGATGGCACAAGTAAAATTCCTAAGCTGCCAAGTATTAAAATACAAAGGAAAGAAAGCAAAGGGACAATGAATAAGGACCATAAGGTAAGATCACACCATAGGAGATTTCAACTATACATAGTACGTATGAGCACCTGTGGAGGACAGTAAGAATAAGAAGAGTAGCTGGCATAAGATCAGAAGTAAGGATGTGAGGAAGTCAAAATCTTACTGATAAAATTGAAATTTAAATAGAATAAAGTCATAAAAAACATAACATAATAGGTGTACACATCGAATTCAATAATAAAATAGTATAATAGATATAAAATATGTATGTCATATATAGAAAACATTGTATAGAATAAAATTTCAAAAGAAGAACTTTACATACAAATCAGGTACATTTAATTATTAGTAACATGTATAGAAAGCTTTAATATTTTATTTATAAGAGAATTAGAGTAATTATCAGAATTTCCAGCTTTACAGATAAACTTTCTTCAGGCCTATTTTAATCTGAATTAGAAATAATCATTAAAGGAAGCCCACACTACTTTTTTTTATTGTTGATCAAGGCAACATTTTACTTGATTAAACCTTTGAGGAGAAGTTTAAAACTGAATATTTTGTAGTTATATAAAAATATAATCCATTTTTTGAGTTTCTGGAAGTAAATTATGAATAAAAACAGATCGTGCCTACTCCTAATGGTCTCTCAGAAATTGCATCCTTTGCCTGGGAAGATACACAAACAGAAAGCTAACATTCACCTTCAAATACATTTTGTTTTCTCTAAGTCATGACTTTTTGAGGCATGAATCAAGCAGTACAATGCCAAGTGTGAGGTTCAAGCCCACGTACTGACAAAGAAATGTCTGTGTGGAAATAGTAGACACAAAGATGGGATGCTAGCTTGAAAGGGACAACCAGGGCTCCTCATAGAGATGATACAGAAGATGGAGAAAGACTTGTTGGAAATTGTTCTGAGGGCAGAACATATCCACCCCAAACAGGGAAATGGGGTCCTGCCTGATCAAAGAACCTCCATCATGACTGGTTGAGCTGAATCTGCCCCATGCTAGACTTGGCAGAATTTGTTAACAATTACTAGGTCATTGGGAACACACTTTTTAGTTTCCCATATAAGAATTTTATGGGCTGAGCTCTGGCGGCTCCTGTAATCCTAGCTACTTAGCAGCTGAGGATCATGGTTCAAAGCCACGCCAGGGAAGAAAGTCCATGAGATTCTTATCTCCAATTAACCACTAGAAAACTGGAAGTGGAGCTGTGGCTCAAAGTGGTAGAGTACTAGCCTTGAGCAAAAAGAGCTCAGAGACAGCACCTAGGCCTCATGTTCAAGCCCCACGACCGACCAAAAAAAGCAATTCGTGGAAGAAGTTATCTTCTTCAGAGTTGTATAAATATAAGAAAATGAAAAATCCACTTTTGGGTTTGTTTGTTTTGAACCCAGGGTCTTAGGCATGCTGGGTAAGGGATATATTACTGAGTTTCCCAGCCTCAGATTTAGTTGTAACTACAAGTGTTTGGTAACTGTCTCCTAATCATTATTGCAGGAGTAGGTCCAACATGAGTCCATATATAGCCCTTTTCTGGTCTGGTGGAGACAGTGGGAAATGGTGGTGACCTTGACTTGAAATACTCAGACGGTGCATGACAAACAAATTCCAAGTATTCCATCTTCCTGGGAAGGTCTTCCTCTGGCCATATGATATGAGACAAAGGATCAAACTGATCTGTGGGGTTAGAGAGAGTGGGAATGAGCTACATCAGTGCTGCGCTCTTCTCTCAATACTGGTCGTAGATAAAACCCCTGATCTGAGCATAGTAGAGCTTTCCATGTTGATTATCAATCACAGAAACATCATCACCATTTTGGTAATATACTCCGTTGTAGAACATTGATTTTGCAGTGATGATGGTGGAAACAGATTCAGGAGCTCTGATGGGATTTTTTAATTTAAAAATATGTCTTCAATCTTTACTAGCCATACAACCGACAAGGGTCTCATATCTAAAATATACTTGGAACTCAAAAAATTAAATCCCCAAACAACAAATTCTCAAATAAACAACTGCCCAATAACTAAGTGGGCTAAAGACATAAAGAGAAACTTCTCTGAACAAGAAAGAAGGATGGCCAATATACACATGAAGAAATGCTCAACATCACTAGCCATAAAAGAAATGCAAATCAAAACAACATTGAGATACCACCTCACTCCAGTTAGAATGGCAAAAATCAAGAACTCTAACAACAACAGATGCTGGAGGGGATGTGGACAGAAGGGAACCTTACTTCATTGTTGGTGGGAATGTAAACTTGTTCAACCACTTTGGAAAGCAGTATGGAGGTTCTTCAAAAGACTTCACATAGAGCTCCCCTATGACCAAGCAATCCCACTTTTGGGCATTTACCCAAATGTTTACAAACAAGACCACACTAAAGCTACCAGCACAACCATGTTTATTGCAGCATTATTTACCATAGTTAAGATATGGAACCAACCCAGATGCCCTTCAGTAGATGAATGGATCAAGAAAATGTGGTATATATACACAATGAATTCTATGCCTCCATCAGAAAGAATGGCATTGCCCCATTTGTTAGGAAATGGAAAAACTTGGAAAAAATTATATTAAGGGAAGTAAGCCAGGCCAAAAGAAACACAGGTCCCATGGTTTTCCTTATTTTCAATATCTAGTGTATGTATGAGTCAAGCCAAAAAGGTCAGATAATGTGATGGTAGGAAAATGAACCCTTAGATATGTATTTTAATGTTTTTTTCTTCTTTCATGCATGTGTTTCTAACGCATTTATAAGATTATTTCTTTTTTGCTTTGTATGTCCCTCCCCCACATTATTACCCCCACTTTCATTATATTATATTTGATGTCAGTATAACTTGTGGAGGAGATGGGGAAAAACAAGTCGTTTAAGGATTCAGGTGGACCTGTTGCAACAATGAGAAGTACAAATTTTCATGTCAATAACGAGCTTTACAATGTCCTTGGGGGATAATGGGGGAAGGATTGGGTGGGGGAGAGCGGGGAGGTTGGGAAAGGAAGTGAAGGGTAAACAAAGGAGGAGGCTGCAATGCTTGTTAAGAAATGTATGCATTATCCTGCCCATGTAATTGTAACCCCTCTGTACAGTATGTTCACAAATAAAATAAAATAAAATAAAAATAAAAATATGTCTTCACCCTTTTCCTTTAGTGGAAACTTTCTTTCTGGCAGCTTTTTAAATAAATGAATAAATAGAAATAATCAGAAACAAAATAATACAGTACCTTATATGGTGCTTCTCAATGAAAATAGATTAATTCAGTAAGTCTTGGTGGTCCAAGAGGTGAAAATAGCTATGGAGCAGCATTATCAAAATGAGCATTGAAACAAAAAATAGTCAATGATTTCAACCCAAATGACTAGATTCACAAATGAAGTAATCTTTGGCCATACTGAAATCCACTGCCCTCTGGATTACTGTAGCTATAATAGCAAGCAGCAGTGTCACATCCTGAACAGAATTCAGTAAGATTAGCATCTGCAGTTTTTAGTACAACTCTAGCATTCATGTTTGTCTGAACACTAAGCTGTGATAAAATTGTGATGAGCTATCAGCTTTGTGATGTCATATGCACACAAATTTATGCCAGTATAACTATCACATGTTAATAGTCTTATTCTCTAAGGCATCTTATTGCCCCACTGTTACTATTGAACCTGTACCTAAAATGCAGTCACTAACTCTTCAGTGACTAACAAAATGAAATGTAGCATAGATAGAAAGCACCTTTGCCATATGGTTCCCGCATGGATGGAATCTGGTAGATAAACCACATCACAGTTGGCAAAAATTTCTCCATAAAAGTTGAGTGTATGACATGTGATTCACATTGTGTTCAAAGTAGAAAAAATTACTTGACACCAGAAAACTTGGACGAAATTGGACAAAAGTCCAATTCATATAAATTAGAATGAAAAGAAATTGGCTTCTGTATAAACATACATATGTTTATACATATACAGTGAGAAATAGAAACATGGCAACCTCATACCCTAGGTCAGTTATTGCATGTGTGGCATACAAAATTTAATTGGCATATAAAGATATACAATCCATGGAGCCATAGCAGAAAAATGAGTTTGGAGAAATATATACAATTATAAGCAGTTTTGGTATCTTAGAGTAAATATGAGCTCATGGTGGAAAAATGTTATTTTTTCCATTCTAGTCCTCTTAAGGCATGAATAAAATAATTAAGAAATTTAAGATATTAAAAACATAGCAGCTAATAATGCTTGATATGAAATGTATTCATTACCATCTTCATGTAACTGTAACTCCTCTGTTCAGTATTTTTACAATCAAAAACCAAAAAAATGAACAAAGAAACAATAAAAGAAATTAGCATGCCATTGAAAATGTTGAATAAATACAGAGGATTTTATGTAAGGGGATTCAGTATCTAGGTACAGATGACAGGTAGCACCTAAGCTACCTATCTCCCTCATAATCCAGAAAATGTTGCTGGCTGGAATCTCAAAAATGAACTCTGTGCTCTTTGCAAAGAACTAATTCCCTGTCACATAATCTTCAGTGAGACTCAGGGAGGGAAGGGAGGATACAATTCTCAATCACTGTGATGATAACGAATTGATACCCTTCCATTCCTCGTTTTTCCAAAGTGCTTGTTATATTTATTCTTGAACTTGAGTCTTGATTTCTGAGTTCTAATCCTAGCTCTAGAAAATGTGTCCTGCTTTCATGCAGCAGGTATAGAGCAAATGGTAATGGAATAGATTAATTTATATATTCCATTAACAAATGCCTTGCTACCTCTTTAACTGAAGTTTTCTTTTGGTTAAGTCATGTGAGTCCAAGGATGTAATTGTGCTGTATCTTTACTGAGGTTGTTTATGAAGAAGATGACCATTTGGATTTTTAGTCACTAGAAGCAGGAAAGGGATTATATTTATAAAGGCAATAGGTGAATTGAAAGTGAATAGATGTACTTTGTGGTAGAAGATGAAGTGAACTTTTTGAGTGAGCTGTTGGAGGAGTTTATTTTCCTTCAGTCGCTGGAAAACTTCTTGCTAACCAGTAGATAATATTGGTTATTTAATAATATTAGTTTATTAATCTTATATGTTGAGGTAGGAAGCAAGAAATGAGAATGAGAAATACTGGCAGCAACTTTTAATATCTTAGAATAGTACTTTTAAGTTAAGATAAGTATTACTTTATCTTACCAAGCTGCCTTAATTTTAATGTTTGCTACACTGAGTAAAAGGCCAACTGATTAAAGAACATTTGTGCATTTAGTACTTTTTATACATATTTTCAATGGGCCTTCTAGAAAATTTATGACAATTTATATTACTCTCAGTAATACATGAATTTATTTCATTTGATTAAAAATATGTTTTATTTTGTCTTTTGTGCCAGTACTGGGGAGGAAACTCAGGGCCTTACTGGTGCTTTGTAGTTTATTGTCCTCTACAAATTGAGCTATAAACTCTACTTGTAGCTTTTTGGTGTATAATTAGAAATGAGAGTCTTAAGGACATTCTTGCTTGGGCTGTCTTTGAGCTAAGACCCTCAGCCTTCTGAGATGCTATGATTAAAAGTGTGAGCCACTACTGTAGAATAGAAAGATTTCATTTTAGCGAGTTTTGAAAAACAACTAAAAAAAGTTGTAGTATTCATTTTGCTGCCTGCACACTTGTATGTAAAGGCTTTAAAACCTTTTAAAAAGTTTATGATATTAACTATCAAATGTATTGCAAATTAATTTTTATAAACCATAAACATATCTGTTGGGTTTTTGTCCATCTCATGGAAGATGGACAGGGTCCGAGGAAAGGTAAGTGGGCCACTTGCCCATTCCCCAGCCTCCCTTAGCCTCAGAGACAGACAGATGCAGCAGGGAGTCAAGTCAAGCAGGAATTTATTATCACACAACAAACATTTTTAAAGCAAAAAATCCTGCATGGCATAAAAGGGGAGGAAAAGGAACTAACCAATCACTGTAGAGGTCACCCTATCATGCATATAAAAATGATTTTTTCAAATATTTTTTGGTATTTTCTTACTTTTTATTTTTGTGTTTTGCTTTTAGATTTTTCCCTGACACCACAGTTAGAAAACTTGATGTCTGTTTTCTTCAAATGTTTTCATGACTTCATTTAAACTATATATGAATTTATTTATATTTTAGCTATGAAATACAGATTTAAATGTAGTATCTTTCCTATCATTGCCAGCAACATACTAGTTATTTGTTGGGGTGTGCTTTATGTTAGAACTGGAGCTCAATGCAGGATCTCATTTCCTCTTTGTTCAAATCTGGAGTTCTACCACTTGCATCACAACTTCAGTTTTTTGCTGTGCAATTGGAGTAAGAGGTCTGATTGACCTTCTGACTGCCTTTGAACTGCAGTCCTCATATCTCTATCTCCTGAGTTATTAGGATTGCATGGGTGAACCTCCAGTAGCTGGCTAGCAGTTAGGTATTGTTATTAGCATTATTTTCTCTCTAGTTGAAACCACATATTTTAAAAAATAGGAAAATTGATTGAGGGCTTTGCCTCATTTCACTTATTTTCTCTTTATTTTGGTTTATTTTTCCTACCACTGAGTTTACGGATCCCTAGGTTGGATAACTTGTTAAAAATTGATAAAAATCAAAAGTCTTGCTGACTTCTTATTCCCTCTCCTGGTCCAGAGAACTGTTAGCATTCTTCCCCCTCTATGTACTTTTCTACTTTGACTTTCTTCTGTGTGGTTTCTTGGTTATATGCCAAATTTTATCTTCCCTTATTCCCCTTGAGAATCTGTTGCTATGTTATGTGTCCCTGAGTTATTACTTTTATTTTTTCTTTGAGTTGATCACATACAAACTTTTTTATTCTTATGTTTGTTTGGTTTTGTTTTCCCACAGAATTTTATTATTTTAGCACAGGCTGTCCATAAACACTCAATTGTTCTGCCTTAGCACCCAGCATGTTGAAAATAAGAAGCATTTGTCACCATGCATAGTGGTTTCTTATTTGTATTTTTTATTTTCATGCTTGTTGTGTACTTATTTACCAATTTTTGTACATATCATACTATTGTGTTGGAATCAAGGACTTTTTAAAATACAGGATATGACATTTTTAGAACTTTAGTGTTGTTTGAATTCATTTTATGTGTGTGTGTGTGTCATGGATCATCTCTTAAATATATGTACAACTCTTCTTACTTTTATTGTCATTACATCACTCAATATTCAATTTACTTTAACTCAAGTACATGAAATTTGTTCATGATTTCTCCTGTACCCTGTAACACTAATAGAATCTATCCTGTACCCTTGACTTTTGAAAAAAAATAAGTAATTAGTATAAATATATGAATTTTCCTGAGCGACTTCCTGTTCTAGAAGGTTATAATTCACAGAGTAGGAGTAATTCAGAGATGAAGGGGAAGTTCTGTTGGAATAATTGGAAGTATTTTACAATATTGGTTGGGAAGTATTGAGAGTAGGTATTTACAGCACAGGTTAGTGGGGAGATGAAATGAGTTATTCAGGGGAGGGGAAAGGTATCTAATGTGGTATTGACCCCGTATTGTGAAACTGTGGAGAAAAGAATAAATGCATACACAGATGTTTAGGTGCAAACTTCAGCAATAAGGAGTCTGAGGAATGACAAGGAAAAAAGCGAAAGGATAATAGAAGAAGAGAAAGAAGTACATTAGCCAATAGGACATTCAGAAACAGGAAATAGAAGGCTGAAATAAAAAACACAGCAAAGGAAATAGAACAGAAAAACAAATGATCATTATTTGAGCAGATTATTAGGAGGTAGTTTGTTATTGATAAAAATTAGGGAATGGAGGTGGGAGATACATGAGTAATATATATTACTGTATACAGGGATTGAAACTCAGATATGATAGCAATAATTGTTGGGAAATATGGTTCTGATAAGATGATTTCCATTAAAGAAGTGTGAAAAAGAAAAAAAAGGGGGAAAAGTTTGGTGATATGAAGCTCAAGGATTAAATGGAGAAGGTTGATTGGTAAGATTCTTATCTCTAAAACCACCAGAAAACCAGAAGTAGAGCTGTGGCTCAAAGTAGTAGAGCATCATCCATGAACAAAAGAGGTCAGAGACAGTGCCGAAGCCCAGAGTTTAAAACCTGTGACTGCAAAAAAAAAAAAAAAAAAAAAAAAAAAAAGAAAGAAACAAAAAGAAAGGAAGAAAGGAATAATTGGTGGCTATTATATTTCAGATACAATCATTTCCCTTAAGAAGAGCAAGGAAGAAAAAATGGGGAAAAGTGTGGTAAGATTGAAAGGTGAATCACCTCCTTCTGATTTACAACTTGGAGAAACCAGAGATAATCTTATACAGATTAATAGCTAATAGGCTTACAAAGAGTAATTTTAAGAATCTTTAGCTGTAGCTTTCCTTGTTAAACCAGACTCTAGAAGATAGTGTACTGTCGTTCTCCAAAATACTTTTCCTATAGTAGTTGCTGTCAGTGGTCTTTTCAGGCTGTTGTAAGATGGCTGCCCATTCTCCTCTTTAGGTTTCTGGGATCCCTTAACATTTTACACAGTTGGGATCTACAGCCCAATTTGAAAGAGGATTAACTTGTAGAAACTATGGTTCAGATGTGATGGTTTCCATTTTAAAAAGAAAAAGAGAAAGAAAACAGAGAGGGAGGGTGCAATATGGAAGTCAAGAATAATACATAGATGGTTGATTGGTGTGATTGATAAGTCTGGCAACGAACAAATAGACCACCCAATACGTTTGAACCAATAAAGTGTCAATGACTGATTGTCTTTCATACAGCAATTGTGAAGTCTTAGTTGATTTTATAATGTCTTCTCTGTACATTGCAACATGTTTAGTTTTGTTACCCTAAGAAGTCCTCTTAAGTGGACCGCTTAAAAATATTTGCTTTCTCAGAACCAATTGCCATGTTTTGAGACAAGCAGCTGTTTGTCATAGAACTTAAGGTTTTATTTTGGTTGATAATGAGGCCTCAACTGACATAGGAGAACAGGCGTGTGTATGAATACAGTTACCCAGTGCTTTACTCTCAGCTAAATCTGTTAACTAATGAATGAATAAATAGCACTCTGTGGTAGCCATTGTGTTATATTTATTTTGATGGCAGAAGATGATATAATCATACTGAGTGGAACAACTGAAGAACCTTTCAAGAAGAGAGTAGCAAGTTTCCAGGTTTAGTAATTCTCTGTAGCCTATGGTTGGAGGTGATCACACAAAGTAGAGAAACATGATTCAGGAAAACTAGGTAAGGGAAAGCAAGAGAACAATTTTATTCCTTTGACTTTTCTTATTAATCAGTTATCAAAGAATTTAAAAGGAGTAATAATTTATGCTATACATTTGATTTAAAAGTGTTTATATATATATATATATATATATATATATATATATATACATATATAATACACACAACATTTTCATTATCCGCTCAGAAAGCATTGGGCGGTTTGATTTCCTTGGTTATAGAAAACTGTGAAAAAAGAAACATAGATGTTCAAGAGTCTTTACTGCAAACTGACTTGTAATATTCAGGATAGATGACCAAAAATGGTATTGCTTGATCACAAGCTAGTTTTATGTTGAGTTTTTAGGAATATTTAATCTGTCTTCCTGAATATTACACTACATTCATTCCCACTAACAGTATACTAAAGCTCCTTTTTCCTCAACTCACAACCAGCATTTATTTTTTGTATACTTGATATAGGATGCTTTCACAGGGGTAAGATGAAATCGCAATATAACTTTGATTCATATTAAAATGAGAATTTTGAGCATTTCCTCATGTCTTTATTGGTAATTCTTTCTTCTTTTTGTGAGAAATTATGTGATTTCTTTGTCCACTCATTGGTTTACTGAATTTAGGACAGCTTAGTTTGGGAGTGCCTTGTCTATTGTGGATATTATGCCCTTGTCAGATGTATAGCTGATAAAGATGTTCCATTTTGAGATCTTATGCCCAGATAAGGATTCCCAAAGACCACCAAGGAACTGATTCTGATGCAAGCACACGAGAGTCATTTATTGCAAACTCCAGCCTGGACTCACAACAGGCACCTGTGGAGCAGGTCAGAGTTGAGAGCCCTGACTTCCCAGTTTAGCAAGGGTAGGGGGTTTCCAACTTAAGGGTTACATGATTGGTTGAAATTTAATGAGTGAATCTTGTAACAATCTTATTGGCTGGCTTGCATGAGCTAAGTTGTTAAGCAGCAAACTATGTTAACTATGTTATCTTAAGAAACATCTGGAGCTTTAGGTACCTTCCTGTCATCCACTGATGGCTATTGCTAGGCTGTAGCTAGGGCAGAATGTTATTAGTACATTTTGCAGTTTTTCCAGGAACCTGAGTTCATACTTTCAGTAAAAGTCCTCACAATGGATACTTTCAGTAAAGGCCTTCACAATGGATACTTTCAGTAAAGGCCTTCAAAAGTCCAGAATGGCTGTACTTTGGCTATCAGTACATTGATTTTTTTTTTCTTGATTAAATTCAAACTTTGCTGTACAGACATTTTTTGCCTTGTTACAAAATGATTTCTCAATTATCAATAAGCTGAACCCCTGGTCTGTATTCAGAAAGTTCCTTCCTAATATGCCAGTAGTTTTAGTGTTCCTCCTAACCAGTCTTGTATTTGTTTCAAGATTTTAGGTCTTAAATTGAAGTGTTTGTTCCATTTTGAGTAGACAGTGTGACAGTCAAGAGATCCAGCTTTGGTTTTTTTACATATGGATGTGTTATAAGGTGAATCATCCCAGAATGGCTGTACTTTGGCTATCAGTACATTGATTTTTTTTTTCTTGATTAAATTCAAACTTTGCTGTACAGACATTTTTTGCCTTGTTACAAAATGATTTCTCAATTATCAATAAGCTGAACCCCTGGTCTGTATTCAGAAAGTTCCTTCCTAATATGCCAGTAGTTTTAGTGTTCCTCCTAACCAGTCTTGTATTTGTTTCAAGATTTTAGGTCTTAAATTGAAGTGTTTGTTCCATTTTGAGTAGACAGTGTGACAGTCAAGAGATCCAGCTTTGGTTTTTTTACATATGGATGTGTTATAAGGTGAATCATCCCAGAAGCCACATTTTTTAATATAAAATATTGGAGTCTTTATTATACAATTAGCAGGCTACAGGCAGACCGTAGTTACAAAGGCCTGCAACACTCAACTACACAAAACAGAATTAGGAAAAACGAGAGAGAGGAAGAAAAGAACAAAAACAATACCAGCAAGCTAATTCAGCTCTGATGGAGAACAAAATTTGGGATGCCATGATGACCAGAGACAAGCCAGAAGACAGGACACAGGACAGGATCATGGAGACATGTTGGTAGAGGCAGCTAGGCTGGTCTGGGCCTAAATAGTTCCCAAGCCCAGGGCAGGGCCACAGGAAATTCCCAGTCCCAGGCAATGGACTGACAGATTCATTAACTTCTCAGCCAAGTGCTGGCTACAGCCTCCATGGTTCCAGGCATGCCCATCACCTGGGAGGTAGGTGATGGGTGGGGGCATTTCCTTCCCCCAGCAAGAAGACAAGATGCTAGGTCCTGCCACCCAACCTTGTAACCAATAAGGTGCCAGCCATATTCAAATATCCAATTTTCCTAACCCCATTGGTTAAAGATTGCCATTTTTTCCAACATGTACTTTTTACTACTTTTATCAAATCCCAGATGCATGCAAGTATATGGGTTTATTAATGCGACTTCTAGTTTATACTACTGGTCTTCAAACCTATTTTTGTGCCAGTACCAATCTTACTTGCTACTGTAGCTCGTTGTAAAGTTAAAGTTTTGGAATGTCATACCTTCGTTCATTATTGCTAATTTACCCAAAATTCCTTCTGTTGTTCTAGAACTTTCATTAGAATTTTTATATTGTCTTTATCTCAGTCAAAAATGACATTGGGATTTTTATGTATGTTGTACTGAATTTGTAGATTTCCTTTGGCAGTATGTCCATTTTCACAATACTAATTTTGCAAGTCTGAGAACTTGGAGGTATTTCCACTCCTAATCATTTCTTCAGTTTATTTCTTCAATATTTTATAAGTTTTAGTTGTAGTGGTCCTTCAGCTGTTAATATATATAATATATATATTATATATATAATATATTATATATATAATATATATATATATACCAAGTAATCTATCTATCTATATATATATATTGATTACTTGGTATTTTAATTTACTTTTTTCAGAGTATTACAAACAGCATTTCTTTCCCAATTTAATCCTCAACTTCATTTTTTTTCATATATGGGAAAGAATGGATTTTTTCTCTTTCCTTCCTTTACTTTTCCTTTCTTTTGCTGCTCATTTGCTGTAAGTATTCATTGGCTTCAGCACCTGAGAATGAGGGGTTTATCTAGGTACTTCAGAAGTAAGTTTTTATCTGTTTATGAGGATAATTTCCTTACTTCTTTCCCTCTTTGGGTTCCTTTTGTATCATTTCCTTTTATTGCTTAGGTTAGGAATTTCAGCACTTTATTGGAAATTAGTAGAGAAAATGAATATCCTGTCTTTTTCCTGATTTTAGAGGAAATATATATATATATATATATATATATATATATATATATACATTCAGATATATAAGTATATATACATATAGATATATAGGTATATCTATATGTATATATGTTTGTAAAATGTGTTTGTTAATGGAAGACTTTATGTACTCTTGTTGTAAGGTACTCTCAATTATTGGGATTCAGAGATGCCACAATTTAGAAGGTCGAATTTGGAGTATTTATTAAAAAGCCAGTGACTGCATGGTGGACTCCTGTCTGAAAGACCAGAAGCCCAAAACAGAGCTAGCACATAGTTTCTAAAGACAAGGACGTGTACTTCAGGTGAAGAACAAATCTTAACAATCTAACAAAAGTGTCATACATAAAACAAAACAAGCTAAATGAGGATATTATTCCTAATAATAGTGGTTATACAAAGGCAAAGTGAATATACTTATTCTTAATAAAATGGTTATACATAGGCAAAATAGGTGGGGATAGTTAACTCTAACAAAGTGATAATATATAGGTTAAATGATTATGTGGGGATACTTAATTTTAATAAAGTGATGATTCATAGGGAAAATAAAGGACAATCAGGACCCCAATTACCTAGATGAAGTGGTAGTTTCCTGGAGCCCATGACAGTTATGACAGTCCAAAGAGTGTCCTCTATAACCTCTAGCGTTTGGAAAGTCCCCATCTATAATTAATAGCAAGATGCCAAGATGTCAGTCAAGTTACTTAGATTCATATCCATATTTCACTCACACCAAAAAACCAGTTAACTAAAGAAGAGATTCACCTTAGATGTGAATAATAATAAAACAAAATGGGTTTTATTATTATTTTTTATTTATTTTGGATTTTGTCAGTACTGGTAAGTCCAGGATTGTTTGTTGAATTGGTGTTCCTCTATTAAGTGAATACATGTTGACCCCCATAATTTCTTCTTCATGGAACATTCATTGCATTTTTTATACGAGGTGATAATATTTTAGTCTCTTCTTACTGATTTTGACCTGCAATTGATTTCGTTATAAGTATAGTTACTCCTTAATTCCTGATGAGTTTGTTTGTAAGGTCTTTTTTCATCCATCCTCTCTGAATTTGTTCATATCTTGGATGATGAGGTATGGGTAGTATAGATGAGGAGAAGTGGCAATGAAGGGATGGAAATATATTTCAAAGAAAGGATTGTTAGGATGTGATTCAGATATGATAGCTTCAGTTTAAAAATAAACAAAATAGAGACTAAAGAAGAGAGAAATCAAATATTAAATGGATTAAATGATTGGTGAAGTTAAATGGCCTTATTATAAATCACAATTTGGAAAAACCAGAGTTGAACAATTGAGTCAATAAATAAAACACAGAAATTTTGATGTTTTGGTTCTGGCAATATTGCCCTCTGTGTGTATTATAAACTTCAATTGAAACTTTAGGTGGAGGAAAGGACCTCTGAGATTTTGCTGCTGGCTGGTGCTATGTGTCTATTCTTTGATTCAGCAGGGAGTCCCAAGCCTGTTTGGCAGAAACCAGCTTCATTCTCATTCAAATGATTCCATTTCTTCGATTTATTTGAGCTGTTTTTCTCATAGACACAGATTTCCTAGAGCGCCCTAGTGATAAAGATTCACAGCCCTCTGGTCTTTCCTCTCAGGCAGGTATTCCCAAGCCTGCAGACCTTGGATAGTGTTTTCTCAATCTGCAACTGTACCTTTTTTTCTTTGTTAAATAATATGTGACATAGTGAATCTCTTTTCAACAAGATGTGACTTTTTCTTATCTTTTGGTGTGCTCTATCTACTTCGGGCTTCTGTAGGTTGGCTAAATTCTTTGTTTTATATAATCTGTACTTCAGTGACAGGATTCATTCTATAGTTGGGCTTCAATGAGTGTATTTCCTCTGGTGGAGAGGAAGTGTTGTGGCTCTTTTGAAACTACGTTCTATTGCTAAGATGTACATGTGGATAAAGTTCCACAGGATAAAAATGAAGTTTGGGAAATTTTAAACCTGTTATTTTTGTGCAGGTAAACTGAAGTTTGGAAAAATCTTGGAAGCTGTTATTTTTGTTAACCATTAGATTCAGGTTGTTAGAGACCTGCCCTGTAATGCTGCCTCTCTTGGCAATGATTTCTCCAGGCCACTTTTGCTGAGAGGAGAGTGCAGCAAGTTTGTTTGTCATCCTCCTAGAAGGAAGGGTCTTTTAGGCAGATAGCATATAGTTTGTGTGTTGTCCTTTTGGAATACATTAAAACTACAAAGGACAATTTATATTAAGTTTCTTTTAATGGCAATTTGTAGCTTGATAGGCTCCAATCTCAAGCTTAACAATCAGCTTGAAACTAGAGGGGCCAAATACCAGAATTATTGTATTAGATAGAGGTCTCAGGAAAGGTAATAGTCAAGGCAACCCAAACCAGGTATCTCTCCTGAGACCCATGTTGAGGATCTTACTGTCTAAGTTGATATGTGTTGTGGGGATTATTCTAGATGTTAGTTTGAACAAGATTTGTTCTGACATCCCTTTGACATGCCCTTTGCCTATATCCACATATCTGTAATTGAGAATTTTTAAAAATGAAATCATAGCTGCTAGGAAGTCAGTTTGTTACTGTAGATCTATAAACATTTGGACTAAGAAATTAGCTACAAATTATTGTTGACTAGATCACATGAAAAATGTCTTCTATTTCTTAATCTAGGCTTCATGGTATTTCAAGTTGTTAGCACCGTATATGGAAAGGAATATCTCAGGTTTTTTTTTTTTTTTTTTTTTTTTTGTGGAGCCTTATTAATAGCTGGTGACAGAAAGACAAGGAATTCTATGCCTCCATCAGAAAGAATGACATTGCCCCATTTGTTAGGAAATGGAAAGGCTTGGAAAAAATTATATTAAGTGAAGTAAGCCAGGCCCAAAGAAACATAGGTCCCATGGTTTCCCTTATTTGCAATATTTAATATATGTGTGAGTGAAGCAGAAAAGATTAGATAATGTGATGTTAGGTAAATGAACCCTATGATATATATTCAAATTTTCTTTCTTTCATGCGATTGTTTCTAACGCATTTATAAGATTATTGCTTTGTTGCTTTGTATGTCCCTCCCCCAGAGTATAACCCCTGCTTTTACTGTATTTGATGTCGGTATAATTTGTGGAGGGGAAGGGGAAAAACAAATCGTTTAAATATTGATACAGGTAGACCCATTGCAACAAGGAGATTTGCAAGTCGTTATGTCGAAAACAAGCTTTACAACTTTGGTGAGAGGGGTGGGAATGGGGAGGATTGGGGGGGGATGGGAAGGAATAGGAACGGGAAACCAAGGAGGAGGCTTGATAAGAAATGTACTCATTATCTTTCCCATGTAATTGTAACCCCTCTGTACAGTGTTTTCACAATAAAAATATATTACATACAAAAAAAAAAAAAAAAAGAAAGGCAAGGGTACAAATTCCCATCTTGTTGGGGCATCAGCATCAGGTACTATGCTTATAAATATTTTTCTCGACCTTTAGTTAATTTTGAAATTACAAGCACAAGTGATTTCACTTGGAGTATCACTTCTTACCTGAGCAGTTATTTCTTTCAAGTGGCTCTGTGTTGGCCTTTGATAAACTTTGTTCCCTTGATAAACTTTGTCCCATGATAAACTTTGATCTTTCTTGTTGCTGAGAAAGTATCCAGAAAGTGATTTTGTTCAGTGCTGTGATGAGATATCTCAGTTCATGTAATATTCTACATTTCAGTCAGAATACTAACAGGCCAGGAAGGAGGGAATCTGTCAATAAAACTGGCCAAATTGCAGCAACAGTATGATAAATAGAAATGACTCCCAAACAGGGATTACCTTGAACCCATTAAGTTTGAAAAGCTATCACTGCAATAGGGACTCATGGACAAAAGCTTGATTGGTGTGGTATAATTAATTTAAGGGTACCTGCTTGGTGTCCTATCTTTGTCAGCTTTGTATCCTAAAATGGGTTCATATAGAGGAACTAAAATATAAAGACAGCAACAATTAACAATATTTTTGGTTTTGTTTTGTGGGCGCTGTCCCTCAGCTCTTCAACTCAACGCTAGCGCTCTATCACTTGAACCATAGCGCCCCTTCTGGCTTTTTTTTCTTTTTTCTTTTGTGGTGCTGAGGAATCGAACCCAGGGCCTCGAGCATGCAAGGCAAGTGCTCTACCACGGAGCCACCTTCCCAGCCCCATAACAACAGTTTTTACATACTTAGTTGTATGATGATCAATAAAAGATCCTGAGATAGATGTCACTTGATTGAATATTGACTTAGGATACAGTTTTTCAAGTAGTCAAAAGATTGATATCACTCAATAGTACACAAGAAATTACTTTGATAATATTTTCTAAGTCACTTTGGAATATTTGTAAGAACTCATTTGCTTCATAATAATATGACCTAAGTAAGACCCGTGGACAATTATTTGAATTATAGCCAATCTAATCACATGTAATTATTTTGTAAGTTCTATCTATCTATTTACCTATATTTGAAAACATACTCTCCTACCCTTTATTATCTCCTTGAACTTTCTGAGGTTTGTCTTAATTCTTTTAGTAACCTTACTCTTTCGTGATTTTTTTCTTTTTTCTTTTTGTCAGTCATGGTGCCTGAACTCTGGGCCTGGGCACTGTCCCTCAGCTCTTCAGCTCCAGGGTCACACTCTACCACTTGAGCACAGTGCCACTTCCCAGGATTTTTTTCTTATACAAAATCATGAAACCTTTTCCAAAAATTTTCTCCATCATATGTCTTCATCTCCTCTTCACGATCTTTTTCTTTCTTTAGTTTGTATTCTTAAAACTTTATACTTTGTAAAGCTGGTATTTTAAAACTTTTGAACTCAGATGACAGTTTTTTTGTTTTTGTTTTGTTTTATTTTTTGTCGGTCGTGGGGCTTGAACTCTGGGCCTAAGTGCTGTCCCTCAGCTCTTCAGCTCAAAGCGAGCACTATACCACTTGAGCTACAGTGACACTTCCGGTTTTCTGGCGGTTTATTGGTGATAAGAGTTTCAGAAACTTTTGTACTCAGGATGGATTTGAACTGTGATCCTCAGATCTCAGCCTCCTGAGTAGCTAGTATTACAGGCATGAGCCACTGGCTCCTGGATCAGATGACAGTTTTAGAGAAAATAAAATAACCCTATATCTAGAATGAAAAGCAATATTACTGGTATGTTTATTGTAAAAGTTAGAAAACATATTTATCAAAATCCATAAACTATCACTAACCAAATCTCAAAACTTTATTTGATACTTGAACTTAAAATTGTCCCCTATTTTCCCCTTGGTTTGGCCAGACTTATGTTTTGTTGTTGTTGTTTTGAGTTGTTTGGCTTGAATACAGGGGCAGGGTGCTGTCTCTGAGCTCTTTTGCTCAAGGCAGCACTCTACCACTTTGAGCCACAGAACCACTTCTGGTTTTCTGGTGGTTAATTGGAAATAAGAGTTATGGGGACTTTCTAGCCCAGGCTAGCTTCAAACTGTGATCTTCAGATCTCAGTCTCCTGAATAATTAGGATAATAGGTGTGAGCAACCAGTGCCCAGAGTTAGTTTTAAAAGGTCAGTATTTTTATTAGACCTGATTGAGATATGGTGTCCAACCTTTAAATTGATAATGACCTTTATGATAAGGCCATTTCATATTAAAATATAAGTGTGCATAGTAAGTGTGGGTCTAACTGCATTAAGCATGCATAAATGTTGAGCTCCAAATTGGAGCTGTCCATAACAACTAGTCAATTGCTTTCTATAATTCTGGTGGCAAAGAAAGCCTTTTTCACAGTTACTGCCTGATTGACCAGTGTACAAGAATGATACATGTAAATATTAGTTGAGAGTATTATTAGATAGACCTTTTGGTCATCAAAAGATGATTACTATTTTTTTTTAAAATTTAGGCCTGAGCATGGAAGATAAAGGACTATTCTTTAGAGAAAGGGTTCTTTGGAATTAGGGAGAATTAGCTTGTTGAATACCCAAGATATGACTGATTTGCCTGTGCTTTAACTTTTGTCAATCCATGGAACCACAAAGTCTGTCCACAGTTAGAGCAATAGAACATGATTAATTTCTCAGAAAGATGGATACATGGCCTCTGTGGACACTTAACCATGAAGAAAATATCTCTAGGGAAAGATTATAATCATTTTCTGATTTTTTTTAATGACAGAGAGTATGTGGTACACTGAAATAGGATTCTTTTCTTCATTCAGACATTGTTTCCTCGGGTAGAAAGGGAAGTATACTCTGGTTTAGGCCTTGGTCTTTCAGAAGAGAATGAAGGAGGTGGGGGTAACACAATTCAAAAGAACATGTGCACATTACCTGAGTAACTGTAACTCCTCTGTACATCATATTTACAATAACGTATTCACTTACTTACTTACTTACTTGTTTACTTATTTATTTATTAGTCAGCTTGAACTAGGGTTGGGTGCTGTCCCTGTACTTTTCACATCAAGGCAAGTGCGCTACCCCTGAGTCACAGCACCATTTCCGGTTTTCTAGTGGTTTATTGGATATAAGAGTCTCACGAACTTTTCTGCCCAGGCTGGCATTGAACCTCGAGCCTCAGATCTCAGCCTCCCAAGTAGCTAGGATTACAGGAGTAAGCTACAGGCTTCTGGCTAACAACATTTTAAAAAAGGAGTTTTTGAAGGAGACGGGGATGTTGGTTCCTTATGTGTTCATTAAACCACTGCATTCAAGGTGTCTGAGCTTTTGCCCCAACAATGAAATTAACAGTGTTCTGGTTTAGAAGAAGAAGGAGGAAGGAAGAGGCGGGAGGAGAAGGGAGGAGGAGGAGCGGGAAGAGGAGCGGGAAGAGGAGGGTGAGGAGGACGACATACACAATATTATTTTCAGGCAAGAAAGTCCCACTAGTGGTTTGTTATTTTCCCCCAGGGGATATGTGGCCAACCTTAAGTATAAAAGATTTTTATTTTATGCTCTGGAAATCTTTGTTTCAAGGGGCCCCATAGGTAGCCATCAGGAAACATGGGAGAGCACACATGTTATCCCCTACCATGTCAATTCACAACTTTAAAAAAAAACTTTTACCTAACAGGTTTTTCTCTCCCTCAAAATTGTTTCTTGTGGGTCATAGCTAGAAGTAGTTCACCAAGAAATATCTTCTTAAGGTATACTATGCCTAACCCATTTTTGTATTCCCTTTTCTTTGATTCCTGGCCACTGTGGTATGAATTGCTTTACTATATCATTCTTTTCCATAGATGTTAAATGAAAATTGGAAGCCAATATAATTTGTTTCTTAAGTGGTTTTATGATGCGTTTTGTAACAGTGAATAGAGAAGTAGTTAATGAAGGAAGTTGGTGTCCAAAATATAGTTGTTGTGTTGTTGTAGTGATTCTTGATGATGTAGTTGAGAAGTCTTTGGAATTGTTTTACAGAAAGTATTTTGAATAGTTTTGAGATGTTGGCTAGAGATGCACTAAAATAATGTCCCCAGAGATTAATGGGCAAATCTGTTGGGATTGAAGGAAATCAGCCTACAGACAGAAATATGGACACGGTTCAAATGGAAGAAGGATTGTATTGGAAATTGCTCTAGAAGACTATCTTCAGCTGTATTTTTCTGGTTGTACCTGCCCAAACACTTAGAGGCCACTGTATTCATAGTCTAGGGAAATTTGGATACTACAAAAGTCTGTTAAAGGCTTTGGTGTTAATTTTAACAATGATAAAACAAATGAAATTTTCGTAAATTTGGAAGTGTGTATGAAATACAGTTTGTGATATGAAATGGCCAAGAGATATTGGAAACCAAGGATAGCACATTGCAGTTAATGTAGTTAACTCACAGGCTCATATGTTTCAATCTTTGATACCCAGAAATTTATTCCCCTGAACTAAATGCGTCTAGTAATAATGGAAACAAATTTGTAATTTTTAAATGTTTTTACGAAAAAATTAAAATTTAACATACCATTTATGTATTAATCATCTTGCTCTGGGTTACCCTTATTTTGTAATGTGCAAGCCAGGCAGGCATTATTATCTACGGTTTAATTCCTTGTTGTGCTATATGTTCTTTTATTGCAAAGATCAGTAAAATAAGGATTTTTTTCTGGGAGTTTTAAAGACAATCCTGAAGTCGTTCACATGGAGCATTGTGTGTGGGATGAGGTGAAGGGGAGGATTAGAGTAGGGGCAGAGAAAGTATGAGAAAGAGAGGAGAGAGAAGAGAAGAGAGAAAAAAAGAAAAATTATCTTCTTAAAACTTACAGAATTGGGGCTGGGAAGGTGGCTCAGTGGTAGAGCGCTTGCCTTACATGCATGAGGCCCTGAGTTCGATTCCTCAGCACCACATAAGCAGGAAAAAAAAGCCAAAAGTGGCACTGTGGCTCACAAGTAGTAGAGCGCTAGCCTTGAGCTGAAGAACTGAGGGGCAGCGCCCAGAACAGAGTTCAGGCACCATGACCAGACCCAAAAAACAAACAAACAAAAAAAAAACTTACAGAATTTAACCCTAAGATATGTATTCAAATGTTTCTTCTTTCATGTGATTGTTTCAAACACATTTATAAGATTATTTCTTTGTTGCTTTGTATGTCCCTCCTCCACAGTATAACCCCTGCTTCCACTGTATTTGATGTCGGTATAATTTGTGGAGGGGAAGGGGAAAAACAAATCATTTAAATAGGGATACAGGTGGACTCCTTGCAACAATGAGATGTACAAGTCGTTATGTCGAAAAATGAACTTTACAATTTTGGTGCAGGTGGGCGGCGGAGCGGGGAGGATTGGGGGCGAGGGGAGGATGGGAAGGGATGGGAAGGGGAAACAAAGGAGGAGGCTACAACGCTTGATAAGAAATGTACTCATTATTTTGCCCATGTAATTGTAACCCCTATGTACAGTATTTTCACAATAAAAAAACTTACAGAATTAAAGCATAATAGATTGCTATTGAGATAAAATTACAGTGTGACCAAATTCAGTTATCTGTTCCTGATTCTGGAATTCTTCCTGGATTCTTCTTTTTTCCACTTGAAAAGTATGGGTCTTCTCTTAGTTATTCTAGTGTTTGCAAGTAGCTTTAAGCCTGTGCCTAGTCTTGACTCACTGTTGTCTCTATGAGCTTTTTTGCTCAACACAAGTGCCCTACCACTTCTACTACTTGAAACCACATTGCACTTCCAGATTTTTGATGGTTACAGTCTTTCTACTCTGGGCTGACTGTGAACTATAATCTTCAGATCTAAGATTCTTGGAATGCCAGCTAGGTTTACAAACATGAGCCATCATCACCTTGCTTCATGATGTCTTTCTTTAGAAGCATTCTTCTTATGGAGAAAACTAAACTTTTTCAGAATGTCAAGAATTTTCTTTTATGCCAACATAAGATTTTGAGTTTTTAAAATTTTCACAAGATAGTCTTAACTTTCTTCTTTCTATTTTTATTAAGCACAGTAAAGTATACCCTACTGGAAACTTGTCATTCATACTTCCTAGAATCATTGTAAGGAAAACTTAAGAACAGATAAAATCAGAAGGGTTATAAGTGAAGGTGAAAATGAGATAAGTCAGAGAATGTAGAAATTGTTCAGGGCAACATTTGTGAATTCAGTAATGGCCAAAAGACCATTCCAGTGAGAACCTCACAAAATCCACTAGATTTTGGAATGAAGCATTTATGAATACCCTTCAAGGCTCAGCGTGTGAAAAGAACAGAAAAATTGTATCAGCCCATAAGAGGTTGTGGTAGATAATTAGCACAAGCTGGGCCCTGGTAAATGATGTCTGTCATTCTATGAGGCCTTGAGATGGAGACTGGAGGAACAGAACTCAAAGCAGGCCTGTTCAGAAAAATGCATAAGAATCTATCTCCAATAATCTAAAAACTAAGGAAGAACAAAAAAGGAACTTGACTGGTGGTATAGTTTGTGTTTTTAGTTCTAGCTCAAAAAGCAATAAGAGAATTTGGGAGCTTCAAGTATACCTTGGAAGTGATAAGAGAGAGAGATGGGAGAAGGGAAGAGAGAGAAGATAGAAGATGTAGGAAAGAGTAGAGAGAAGAGAAGACAGAGGTAGAAGAGAGAAGAGATGAGAGAACAGAAGGAAAGAATAATAAGAAAATAATAAGAGGAAGAAAATGGCCTTCACAAAGCACATAAAAATGCAACAATAATTATTATTGGGAAAATAAATTGGGGGTGATATATGTATTACTTTTTTATTTTAATTTAATATGACATTTTTAGTGGAGGAAAAGAATGAATGAAAAATAGGAAAAGGTTGATACAGGCTAATTATTGTAGGCATAAAATGAAACATGGTTGCAACAGGAGAAAAAATAGTGGCGAATGATGAAACAGAAACTGTTCATCAGTGTGCTTTTTCAGGAAGAGTATAAGGAAGTTGAAGTGATTTCTTGATGATTGTTTCAAGTGAAAATACAGAAGAAAATTTGTGTGCTGAAAGAATTGGAATTGTAGGAATATTTAGGAATGTACCTGTTATGGAAACTTAGTTTATGAGCAGAGATTCAGCTAAATAGCAAACTCTGTGGTCCAGACTGATAGCAGTTTAATTTTAGGGTTCCTATGCTCATTGATAAAGCTTCTTAGTCAGAGAAAAGGTACAGATATGGCTGCAGGAGGCTTCCATGAGTTGAGACCAACAACAAAGTTCAGGAGTGAGGGTCAACTGAAGAAGGGTCCAGGAGTGTGGGGATTGGGTGAAGTGAGGTGGAAGTGGCAGGGGCCTTGGTCTATAAGATTATACCCTGTGCTGAAAAACATGTGCAACACTCATCTCTGATTAACCAGCAAAACCTAAAAAGCTGAAATTGGAGGTACTTGCATAGTTCATGAACCACAAGAATCATAACAATAAATATGTTAGTAGAAGTGGAGGCCTGTATTTATTACATTCCAATTTTAATTTAATATAGATGTTGGCGGAGCGAAACATGATTTAAGAACTTAATAAAGACCAGGACCGACCAAAAAAAAAAGAAAAAGAAAAAGAAAAAAGAAAAGAAAAGAGTTCCAGCCAGGCACTGGTGGTTCCTACTACTGGTGGTAGTCCTGGCTACTCAGGAGGCTGAGATCTGAAGATTGCTGTTCAAAGCCAGCCTGGGCAAGGAAAGCGTGTCAGGCTCAAGTGGTAGAGTGTTTGGCTTGAGCTGACAAGCTGAAGGACAACTCCCAGGCTCAGAGTTCAAGCCCCACAAGTGACAAAAAAGGAGGAGGACTTCAGGAGAGCAGAGCTGAACTATGAAGTCCAGGCTGGTAATGAGCTAAATAATAATACTGGCCAAAGACAAGGAATGGATAGCTAAGAACAGGTAGATATTGTAAGGTATATCTACTGCATCTTTATTGAGTTCACATACTATAATTTGCATGAAGTTTGAAAGACATAAGCTTCTTGAATGAGGCTTTCTACTTTCAATAGGAAAAGAAATAAACTTTGTGTCTTTTCACTTCTGGTAAAAAGTGGAGTGTATCAGAGGTCAATCCATTTTGTGAGCCAAATGCCTTTCAAAGAAGTCAGGAAATTAAGCTATTTTTAAATGTGTCTAATCTTATAGAACCATATGGAACTAAAGCTGCACATATGGAAAACTAGATACACAAAACAATGGTTCTTTCCAATGAGAAATATTTTTGTAATTATTTTTTATACATGATTATGTGGATAAGAATGTTAGTTCCTATTGCTTCTGTAACAGACCACCAGAAAGTTACTGGTTCAAAACCACAAAAAAGGCAGCAACGTATCTTCACAAAAAATTATGAGTATAATGCATATTGATCAATGACAACTATTTCATTGTTCTCCCTTATGTTTCCCTACCCATCCATACTCTCAGGTGACATAGTTCAGTCTTTTACTTACTTCACATCGAATATAAGCCTCTATTTGTTTACACTTCTTCCCTGTTCCTCCACAGCCAAATCATTTGACAGCTTCCTGATAAAAGGCTTCTGATAACTTACACTCTTGTATCTATTTATCTAGATTTGCACTCAGTGCTGAATTCCACATTAGGATTCTGCTTTTTCTTTGGCTCAAATTGTAGCTATGGAAATGTTTCTGAGACTGGTGTGAATTTAAAATGAAGATATACTTGTTTTATGATTTTATCATGTGTTTAATGAATAATTTTATGATTGGTTTTGAATATCAAAAATGTGTTTCAAGCTGAGTGCTAATGAGTTGTGCCTGTAATCCTAGCCTGGGCAATAAAGTCTCCAAGACTTTATCTCATTAACTACCAGATAACCTGAAGTAGAGTTGAAAGGGTCAAACTAGTAAAGCGCTAGACTTAATCAAAAGAGCTTAGGGACAGCAGCCAAGCCCTGAGTTCAAGCTCCAAGATGGACAAAAAGAAAAGAGAGAGAGATGTGAGATGTGTTTCAAGTTGGGTGCTGGGGGCTCATGACTCTAATCCTAGCTACATAAAATACTCATGCTGAGATCTGAGGATTGCAGTTAGCAGCCAGCCTAGCCTTAAGCAAAAGAAACTCGGGGGGTGGAACTAGCTGCTAAGTTCAAGCACACACATACACAAACGCGTGTGGCACGCACACAGCACACACATGCACACACACACACACACACACACACACACACACACACACACAAACACACACCACAAATTTCATCAAATGAAATTATATGATCTGATCTATACTTAGTTGAAAAAATGTAGTGTAGCTGGAGAGCTAAAATAACAGCATTTTTAGATAAATTTTAATTTAATGGGAGGTATGGTATTAGATTTAGTATTTATTTATTTATTTATTGAAGCAGAGTTTCTCTACATAGCCCAGGCTGGCCTTTTACTCATCTCCTTCCTTTATCAGCCCCCAATTAATGAGATTACCATACCTGGCTAACACTTAAGTTTTAGATTTGTAGTTCTGGTGTTGTAAGGGATATAGTAGTTTTATTTTAAAAACAAAATATATTTAGGTGCCAGTCAAATTTAATTGATAGGTATTATGCTTGCAAGGAATTATTTTTTGGTTACTGTTAACCAAACTATTGATGTAGATAGGTGGTCAGCAGAAGATTTAAACTACTCTCTGTCATTCTCTCTGTCTCTCTTCTCTTTGTCTCTCTCTCTCATCTCACTCATATTTCATGATAGTTGTTTACTTTACAAAATCTAGACAAAATTTCTCTTCTCCTATCCATGATGGAAAAATTTTAAAAACACTAAAAATTATTGTTCATTTTTAAAACTTTTTTCAATCATGAGACATTAAGCCCCAGTGTTGGGCTTAAACTCAAGGCTTGGGCATTGTCCTTGACCTTCTTTAGCTCAAGGCTAGTGCTCTACCACATAAGCCACAGCTCCATTTCCAGCTCTTGGGGGTTTAGTTTATTGGAGATAAGAGTCTCATGAACTTTCCTGCCCAGGCTTCCTTGCAACTGAAATTCTCAGATCTTAGCCTCCTGAGTAGGTGGGTCATAAGCATAAGCTACAAGTGCATGGAAGCATTTTTAAATAATCTTTAAGTAGTGTACAAAGGAGCTGCTATTCAACAAAGATGTTGAATACAATGCATCTTGATCAGTATTACCCCTGTCATCATTCTCCCCATCCTTCCCAATGCCATCCCTTCTGTTTTCTTAATTTTGTATATGCTTTGAATTTTATGACTGAATTCTCCCCCTTGATGGAAATTTTACAGTAGAATTGGATTTGGTATATTAAGAATTGAGAAATTTTAATAAAGAATATATGATGAAAAACTCACTATACTCTTTCTTAGAAACAATTATGGTACCAAAAATGTAAAAAGTTACAACTTTCTAAATCTTCAGTTTTGTTAGTAGACTTTGCTCTTTTCCCAGCCTTTAAACAGTTGAAGGAAAGAAACTTCTATTTAGTATTTAAAACTGCATGACTTTTATATCCCAGCTGTAGAAAGGTGGCTCCTTAGCATTTCTTGAATATTTTTTTAACATGGTCAATGAAGATACATCGATTACACTTTCTCTGGAATGTGACTACTATTTCTTCTTTTAGCCTTACTTACAAAACCTGTAAGATTGAGTTATTTTTACTTTCATGATGGACAGGAAATTTTGAGAAAATACCTGTTGGGGTTTTCTTAGACATGCTTCATCCATTAGTCATGTTTGAAGCAGGGTGACAAGCCTTCATCCTACAAATTAAAGATGTGGAGAGAGGAGGTAGCAGTGGGATCATGATCTGATTGAAGAACCTTACTGACAGCCTCTTTCTTTCTTGTGATACTGAGAAGTGAGCTATTGGCTGCTCAGGACCCTTTCAAAAGTGGAGTTTGTTCTTCATTTTATTCTTTTGTAAAAAAAAAAAAAAGGTAGTTTCTCATCAGGAAGAGGTTAGAAGTTTAATAAAAGCCAAATATTTACTGTGTGCCAAAAAATATTGTGCCATTATGCCAGCTAGCATACTGGATGGAGATGTCAGAAAACATAACTAAGTACAGACCTGCAATCCCAGATTCGTATGAGTTGGAAATAGAAGAATTGTGATTTGGGGCTATTCTGGCCATAAAAATTTAGTGAGATTCTTTCTCATTAACAAGCCAAATATGGTACACAATATGGTACACCAAGAACAAGCCAAATATTGTACACATCTTAACCCAGCCATTCAGGATTGCAATTTCATGTCACCTGGGTGAAGGCATGGGACCTTATCTGAAAGTTTAAAGAAAAAAGCACTGAGTTCTGGCTCAAGTGTTAGACTGCCTGCCTGGCAGGCACAAGTCTTTGAATTAAAACATAACCAATACAAGAGAGTGAGCCATACAAAAAAACAAACCAAGTTTGATTTAAAGTAATAAGATGGCATAGTAAGTCTCCAAAGCATTTTAGCAAAGCCCATATGATCAATGAATAATTACAATTACTCTAAAACCTCCCCATTACACAGTCTCTCTTAATCTACAATATCCAAGAGCCAAACAAGTAAAATTGCCCATAGGAAACATTCTTTGTCCCAAAAGCAGACAAAACATTTTCTAGCATTTTGAAGAGTGACTATATAATCACATATTAAGTATATACAATAGGCCAGATTTCATTTTCTGGGTTAGAAAATAAAACATATCTATGCCAAAAGCCTGTAGAAATAAACAATGCATACCTTGAGTTAATGTGAATACTTTGTATACATTACATTTTTAATATTCTTTAAATTAATGATGGGCAGTGTAATTGGGAAAGTAAATTGGGACATAGTTTTCATGTTTTTATCACTTTAAAAATGGTAAATACTCTCAAATTTAATTCAGATTTCTTTAGTTTGCATTGGTGTTTGCTTAATTTGTGTAATCAAGGTCTTAAACAAGTGATTGTGAAAAGGAAAGCAATTTATAATCTATATATGAACATTTCTCTCAGTATAGTGATGAAGTTCTTTTAAGGAAGAATTGGCTGTCTCTACATTTGTTTACATATGTGCTATTTCTGTCAGAAAAGAAGTTTAAAGGACTGGGAGAGGGTAATCCACTAACAAGATAGAAACTGTATAGATTTCTTGGTATAAGTCAATACCTAGATTAATCTAAATCTTGCATTTGTTTGGTAACACTTGAAAATCTTTTTGTTTTTTGAAAGTTGGCTTTAATATTTAGCTTGAATTGGTGTTGAATTCACAATCCTCCTGACAAGATGTGGTTTCATTAAAATTTTGATCAAGAGAGTAAAAATGTAATTCAAAGGTAGATATATATAATATATATATATATATAGATAGATAGATAGATAGATAGATTATATATATATAGATATATATATAATCATATATAAAAGCATATATGTATGCCATACATAAGCAACTAGTTTCATTATAGAAGTATGCAAGTTCTGAAGATTCAGAGCAGTAAGAACTCACAGGGCTGGTGGGAAAGTAAATGGTATAGGCACTTGGAAAAACATTTGGAATTGTATTAATATAGGCATATCCTATGATTCAGGTAATTTATTTTCAGGTTTATACCTGACAGAAATGTGTATGCTTCTGTACCAAGAGAAATACACAAGAATATCTCTCCAAAGCAAAGATAATGCACAAAATGCTTGTCAATAATAGGCCCGTACAATAGAATATGGTACAGTAATGTGCACAAGTGAACTACAACCAAATGGATGAGGTCTGATAAACATGTTGCATGGAATAAGCCAGATAAGCAAAAACATCCTATGTGTTTCCATTTATGTAATTTTTAATGAGACAAAACTAAAATACACTGCTTTAAAGTGTGTGCTTAAGACATTGGGTGCTGGTGGCTTGAGACTGTAATTCCAGCTACTCAGGAAGCTGAGATTTTAGGATTGATGTTCAAAGCTATCCTGTGTAAGAAAGTCGATGAGACTCTTACCTCAATTAACAACCAAAATTTCAGAAGTAATCTGTGGCTCAAGTGACAGAACACCAGCCTTGTATGATAAGAGGTAAGGAATAGTGCTTAGGGCCCGTGTTAAAGTCCCAGTATTGGCAAAAAATGCAAATATGTATGTATAAGTGACAAAAGTAGAAAAGAAAATGAGAAAATGTTGTCATAATAGTTAGGTGAATAATCATTTTTGTCAAGGGGCATAGCCTACATTTTTAAAAATTAGGCATGACATGTTTTTTACTTATAAGAAATGTTTTACTTTGTAGTGACTACATGGGAAATTTTCTTTATAATATATGCTTGAGCTAAACTTTTTCATTGTGTGTATGTTCCTATATGTGAGCTATAGGTTATATTTACAGAGAAGATAGTGGGACAAAACCATATGGTGACCTAGGACAAGACACTTGTCCTCAACATTTAACTTGGTATATAGCTTAAATAAGTAAACTGTTAAGTGTAGCTAACTACAGTTAATAAATAAGTGTTCAAATGTTAAGTTAAATAAACTGCTCATAGCTTAAATAATACATTCACAGGGCTGTAGTGATCAAATATTTTGAAGGCCTACTTAACTGTAGAAACTTTTCAGTTCCTTGGAGAGTTCATATTTGTATAAGACATTCATTGTTATCAGAAGGCTTTGACTTAAAACTCTGCCTTGAGGGAAGCGCTTTTGAAAGCCAAACATTTTGTAAAGGAACCATGCTTTATAAGTATGCATCACAGAAATAGGACAGTTGTTTATGCCTAGTAAAAATAAAAGAAATTCAGAGCCCTGTCCAAGCCAACTCCTCTGGACTGGACCAGGCAGCCTCACAGAGCTCTGTCCAAGCCAGTGCCAACAGTACTAGACTGCACCAGCCTCACAGAGCCCTGTCCAAGCCAGTGCCACTTGGACCGTCCTGGGCCAGGATCACCCAGCCCTGTCCAAACCAGTATCACCTGGACCTTACCGGGCCAGACTCACTGAGCTCTGTCCAAGCCATCATTGCCTGGACCGGTACGGGCCAGGCTCACAGAGCCCTGTCCAAGCCAGGGTCACCTGGACCAGCCCCGGGACAGCTTCTTGAGCCCTGTCCAAGCCAGCGCCACCTGGACCGATGTGGGCCAGCCTCAAAAAGCCCTGTCCAAGCCAGCTCCTCCTAGACTGGCCCAGGCCAAACTCACAGAGTCTTGTCCAAGCCAGCTGCTCTTGGAACCAAACGGGCCAGCCTCATAGAGCTCTGTCCAAGCCAGCGCCACCTGGTCCAGCCTGCACCAGACTCAAGGAGCCCGGTCCAAGCCAGCAACACCTGGAGTGGCTCAGGCCAGGCTCACAGAGCCCTGTCCAATCCAGCTCCTCCATGACTGGCCTGTGCCAGACCGGGCCAGGCTCACAGATCCCTATCAAAGCCAGCTCCTCCTAGCCTGGCCCGGTCCAGGCTCACAGAGCCTTGTCCAAGACAGCTCCTCCTGGACCAGACCAGACCAGCCTCACAGAGCCTTGTCCAAGCCAGCACCACGTGCACTGGCCTGTGCCAGGCTCACAGAGCCTTGTCCAAGCCAGCTCCTCAATGACTGGACTGGTCCAGCCTCACAGAGCCTTGTCCAAGGCAGCTCCTCCCAGACTGGCCCTGTAAAGCCTCACAGAGCTTTGTCCAAGCCAGCACAGCCTGAACCGGTCCGGGGCCGGCTCACAAAGTCCTGTCCAAGCCAGCACTGCCTGGACTGGACCAGGCCAGGCTCACAGAGTCCTGTCCAAGCCAGCACCACCTGGAATGGACCGAGCCAGCCTCACAGAGCCCTGTCCAAGCAAGTGCCAACTGGACCAGACTGCACCAGCCTCAAAGAGCCCTGTCCAAGCCAGCGCTACATGGACTGGCCTGTGCCAGGTTCACAGATCCCTGTCCAAGCCAGCGCTGCCTGGACTGACCAGAGCCAGGCTCACAGAGCCCTGTCCAAGCCAGGGCCGCCTGGACCAGCCTCAGGACAGCCTTTCGAACCCTGTCCAAGACTGCACCACCTGGACTGGTGGGGGCCAGCCTCAATGAGCCCTGTCCAAGCCAGCTCCTCCTAGACTGCGTTGGGCCAGCCTCACAGAGTCTTGTCCAAGCCAGCTGCTCTTATACCCGAAGGGGCCAGCTTCCCAGAGCCTGTACAAGCCAGTGCCACCTGGACGAGGCTGCACCACACTCACAGAGCCCTGTCCAAGCCAACGCCTCCTAAACTGACACAGGACAGGCTCACAGAGCCCTGTCCAAGCTAGCTCCTATTCAACTAGCCTGTACAGGATCACAGAGCCCTGTCCAAGCCAGCACTGCCTGGACTGGACTGGGCCTACCTCACAGAGCCCTGTCCAAGCCATCTCCTCCTGGACCGGACCAGGCCAGCCTCACAGAGCACTGTCCAAGCCAGGGTCAACAGGACCATACTGGGCCAGACTCACTGAGCCCTGTCCAAGCCAGCACTGCATGGACCAATGCGGGCCAGGCTCACAGAGCCCTGTCCAAGCCAGCTCCAACTGAAGCAGCCCAGGCCAGGCTCATAGAGTCCTGCCCAATCCAGCACTGCCTGGACAGGCCCAATCAGCCTCACAGATCCCTGTCCAAGCCAGATTCTCCTAGACTGGAATGGACCAACCTCACAGAGACTTGTTTAAGCCAGCTGCTCCTAGACCTGGCCCTGTCCACGGCAGCCCCAACTGGACTGGCCAGGGCCAGCTTCACAGAGCCCTGTCCAAGCCAGCTCTGCCTGAAGTGGCCAAGGACAGGCTCACAAAGCCCTGTCCAAGCCAGCTCCTACTAGACCGGCCTGCACCAGCCTCACAGAGCCAGCGCTAACTGGACCGACGCAGGCCAGGCTCACAGAGCCCTGTCCATGTCAGTACTGCCTGGACTGGCGCGGGACAGTCAATGTCCTGTCCAAGCCAGCCACACCTGCACCAGCCTGGGCCAGCCTCACAGAGCCCTGTCCAAGCCAGCTCCTCCTAGACTGGCCGGGGCCAACCTCACAGAGTCTTGTCCAAGCCAGCTGCTCCTTGACCGGCCTGAGACAGGCTCACAGAGCCCTGTCAAAGCCAGGGTCAACTAGACTAGACTGCACCAGCCTCACAGAGCCCTGTCCAAGCCCGCACTGCCTGGACCAGACTGGGGACAGCCTTTCAATCCCTGTCTCAGCCAGAGCCTCCTGGACAGATGGGGGCCAGCCTCAAAGATCCCTGTCCAAGCCAGCTCCTCCTAGACTGGGCTGGGCCAGCCTCACAGAGCCCTGTCCACGCCAGCTCTTCCTGGACCAGCCCGTGGCCAGATGCAAAAGCCCTGTCCAAGCCAGCACCACTTGGACCAGCACAGGCCAGGTACACAGAATCCTGTCCAAGACAGCAGCACCTGGGCTGGCGTGGGCCAAGCTAACAGAGTACTGTCCAAGCCAGTGCCACATGGATTGGCCCGGGCCACCATCACAGAGCCCTGTGCAAGCCAGCTCCTGCTAGACTGGAACGGACCAACCTCACAGAGACTTGTCTAAGCCAGCTCCTCCTGGACCAGACCGGACCAGTCTAACAGGGCCCTGTCTAAGGCAGCCCCATATGGACTGGCCTGGACCAGGCTCACAGAGTCTTGTACAAGCCAGGGCCACCTGGACCAGCCTGGGCCAGCTAAGAGAGCCCTGTCCAAGGCAGCTCCTCCTAGACCAGACCTGGCCAGCCTCACAGAGCCTGAGCCAAACCAGCGCCACCAGGACTAGCCTGCACTAGCCTCGCAGAACCATGTCCAAGACAGCGCTGCCTGGACCGGCCCCAGCCAGGTTCACAAAGCCCTGTCCGTGCCAGGGCTGCCTAGACAGGACTGGGCCAGCCTCATGAGCCCTGTCCAAGCCAGTGGCACCTGGACCGGTGTGGGCCAGACTCACAGAACCCTGTCCAAGCCAGCACCCCCTGGTCTGGCTTGAGCCAGGCTAACAGAGCCCTGTCCAAGCCAGCTCCTCTTCGACTGGCCTGTGCCAGGCTCACAGGGCCCTGTCCAAGAAAGCGCCACCTGGACCAGACCAGGCCAACCTCACAGAGCCCTGTCCAAGCAAGCTCCTCCTTGAACAGCCCGGGGTCAGCTTCACAAGCCCTGTCCAATCCAGTGGCACTTGGACCGGCACAGGCCAGGTTCACAGATTCTTATCCAAGACAGCACCGCCTGTTCCAGTCCGGGCCAGGCTATGAGTCCTGTCCAAGGCAGCACCACCTGAACAACTTGATCCATAGCTCCATTTCCATGCTTCTGGTGATTAATTGGCGATAAGAATCTTACAGGCTCCCCTTCTATTAATGATTTTAAATCATATTACTATCTCAGCAATCTAAATCGCTTGTATTACAGGAGTAATTTACTGGAAACCAACCAAGAATAAATTTTAAGGGTGAATTTTGCGTCATTAGAGTTAGATCCAACACATGCTCTAGTTCCAATGGCCCACTCTATCGTATCTTCAAATAAAGACAGGTCATGACCACGTAGTGCATACAGAGAAAATTTTCCTACTTTCACCTCAAGTTGAAGACCTGGAAAAATCCAAATGTTCACAATGTCATACTCTGCCTCTAACTTACTTTTCTCATGCAAAAATTTCTTGATCTCCCACAGGATTGTAAAATTGGATATTCAGCAGAAAGGGTGTAGCTAAAAGAGTTATACCATCTTACATTGAAGTACATCCTAGAGAAAATCTGATTGTGTTTAATTTCAGATTCATAATTTGAAAATAGCAGAGATCTCTAATGAATTGTCATGTAAGAAATTCTAGGGAGGGCTGGAAATGTGGCTCAGTGGTGAAGTACTTGCCTTGCATGCCTGAGGCCCTGGGTTCGATTCCTCAACACCACATATGCAAAAAGAAAAAAGCCGGAAGTAGCTCTGTGGCTCAAGTGGTAGAGTGTTAGCCTTGAACTGAAGAGCTGAGGGACAGCGCCAAGGCCCAGAGTTCAGGGTCCACAACCAGAAAGAAAGAAAGAAAGAAAGAAAGAAAGAAAGAAAGAAAGAAAGAAAGAAAGAAAGAAAGAAAGAAAGAAAGAAAGAAAGAAAGGAAAGAAAGAAAGAAAGAAAGGAAGGAAGGAAGGAAGGAAGGAAGGAAGGAAGAAAGAAAGAAAGAAAGAAAGAAAGAAAGAAAGAAAGAAAGAAAGAAAGAAAGAAGGAAAGAAAGAAAGAAAGAAATTCTAGGGAGTCCTTATCTTGGTGTACATTTCACCTAACATCAACTTGTCTGACCATTTCTGCTTGACTCAGACATATACTAGTTATTGAAAATAAGGGAAATCATGGGACCTATGTTTCTATGGGCCTGGCTTACTTCACTTAATATAATTTTTTCCAAGTCTTTCCATTTCCTAACAAATGGGGCAATGTCATTTCTTCGGATGGAGGCATAGAATTCCATCGTGTATATATACCACATTTTCTTGATCCATTTATCTACTGAGGGGCATCTGGGTTGTTTTTACTTTCTTGCTATTGTTTCTAACATATTTATAATGTGATTTCTTTTTGGGGGGAGTCTGGTCTTGGGGCCTGAACTCTGGGCCTGGGCGGTGTCCCTCAGCTCTTTAGCTCAAGGCTAGCACTCTACAACTTGAGCCTCAAAGACACTTCCGGCTTTATTCTTTTTGCTTATGTGGTGCTGAGGAATCAAACCCAGGGCCTCATGCATGCAAGGCAAGCACTCTATCACTGAGCAACTTTCCAAGCTCCCCTTATGAGATAATTTCTTTGTTGCTTTGTATGTCCCTCCCCCACGGTATAACCCCTGTTTTCACTGTATTTGATGTTGGTATAATTTTTGGAGAGGAAGAGAAAAAACAAATTGTCTAAATAGGGATACAGGTGGACCCATTGTAACAATGAAATGTACAAAATGTTATGTAGAAAAAAGAACTTTAAAACTTTGGTGGGGTGGTAAGATGATCAGGAGGAATGGTAAGGGGAAAAAGGAGGAGGCAACAATGCTTGAAAAGAAATGTACTCTTTTCCTTTCTCATGTAATTGTTAACTTCTCTGTATGGTATTTTCACAATAAAAAACTTATTAATAAAATAAAAAATTCTTGGGAGAATAATCAAAATAATCTTTTGAATTCCTGGTCACTCAGCCAAGAAGTAAAAAGATTCTCTTCAAGAAAAGCCAATTCCATGTAAAGAATCATGACTGAGACCATTCACAGCTGTACTTTTCCACAATAACTAATTTATGTATGTCTACAGTGTGAGATTTGTAAAATTTTAATACATATAATAGAACGAATCTAGATCACTTTTGAAAAATATGGATCATTAGTTTTAGCAGGTTGTCTTTGGTTTTTACTTATGAAACTCATAAGGAAAGGGTGAGTTACTACTTTTCAAAACATTAGCTATGGGCATGTTGAGCTTATTTGTAGCTAAAAGGAATTATGGAAAGGTTGAATACATTTTGTCTTTGTTAAAGTTCTGTTTTTACTTGAGCACATGAACCCATGTCTAGAGTATCTCAGAGAAATTTAAATAAGTATAATTTGTTAGGTTTTGGAAAAATACCCTAAGTTTTTTTTAATTTTATACACTAAGAAACCTCTCTAGGAAGTGACTTTCCTGTCAGTTTGTATTATCCATAACAGAAGGCCTTACATTTACAGGGAAAGGAATGCTCCCTTTTATGTTTCCCATTGTTTGTACTCTGTTTGATAAAGAATCATATCCTGTAGAGCCTGGATCACAGCATGAACAGCATTGTATATATTGTAACTGTGTCCACACATAGTTGTGTCAAAGGAGTTATCAGGAGGACATTTCTCAAACATTAGAAATTCAGGCTTAGAATCTGCACAATCAGAACAGAAACCATATCCCAGAAAGGAAAAAAAAATTCTGGGTATCTGGAAGGAATAACTGCCTTAAGAAAATCTCTGAATCCAGAAATATCTGGGTGATGGTGCAAAAAAAATGAGGTCCATGCAATGAACCTAGCATGAAACACTTCCTTCTCATTGTTAAATCCCAATGTGAGTTCATAATGCAAACTTTGCATTGTATTAAAAATTGTTCAAAACACACCATTAAATATTGCAGGAATTCATTATTTCCATATATGATGAGGATATTTGATGAAGATGTGTTAATGTAGTTACAACATTCTATGATTTTGAAAATATATAAAATGTCAGAGTTTGGGAATTCTATCTATCTCAAAGGTTATAAAAATTCATTTCTTAGTCAACTCTTCTTTCAATTCAGGAAGAATCCACAAACCATTCTCATCTTGTACAATAGTCGCACCCAGCTGAAGTGACGCAATAATGAGACCGGCGCAGTGGCTATTGGTGTCTCCTTTTAAGCAATATGATAGAGAACAGGAAACATATTATTGTTGTTCAGGGCATGATAAAAAGTTCCAAAATAAGCTAAAGGGAATGAATTTTGGATGGCTACAAAAATGAGAAAATTTCCATCCATCATAATCACAATCATAATGTATATTATATAACTATTTGAAGTATGTGGAACATAGGTTTTTCTTGTAAGTTTCAAAAATGTAAAAATTAAGATGTTTTGTTGTATTTGGTTTGAGTTTCTTTATTTCTTTTGTTTTCTTTTGTTTTTGTGCCTGTCCTGGCACTTCAAATCAAGATCTGAGTGCTTTTCAAGAACCTCTTTGGGCTGAAGGTTAGCCCTGTACAACTTGAGCCACAGCACTATTTCCAGCCTTTTCTGAGTAGTTTGCTAGAGATAAGAGTCTCATGAACTTTTCTGCCATGGCTGCCTTAAACCACAATCCTCAGTTCTCAGCCTCTTGAGTAACTAGGATTACTGGCACCTGGAATAATTTTTTAAACAGTTGTACAATGTATCAATTGGTTTGTACAATGCCTCTCAGAATTTGTCGCAGTTTCCATCAACTCTTCTAATCTATAAAACGGCACCCATCCCCTTACTTTCCTAGTTTCATTTCCACATATGCACATTGAATCTTACGTTGTATTTTCCTAGACATTTACTCCCTATTCCTTTACCTCTTTCCACATCTCCTTTAACACCCTGCTGAGACAAGATATGCTTCATCTTTGTACTGTTCACATTTGATTGTGTTAGTTGTTCAAAGAGGTTACACCATAAAATTTTACCACCATATGAACTACACTTTAGGAAGATGGATATGTGTTTAATTTTTCATATTTCATGTTCATATCTTAGAGCTAATATTATATATGAAAGGACACGCACTCCATTTCTCTTTCTGAGAGTGACTTACTTCATTCAACATACCTTGCACATGAGCATGAATGTTTATTTGTGTGGGTATCTGTGTGTGTGTGTGTGTGTGTGTGTGTGTGTGTGTGTGTGTGTGTGTGTGTTAGTTCAGGTTTCAAACTCAGAGCCTCATTCAATTTTTTTGCCTTTTCCCTCAAGGTTAGCAATTTACCACTTCAACTATTGATTATTCCTGCATTTTGCTGGTTAATTATAGATAATTCTCCTGAGTAGCTAGTATTAATAGGTATGAACCATCCAGTTCATCATATTATCAAAAACTCTAAAGTCATTTACAACTTCCCAATTTTTAAAGGAAATTATTGATAAGGCATAAAACTCCAAATAATCTGCTGTACTGTGCTGTAACTTTTCCATTTTGTTTTCCAAGCCAATTAGATTATAGATATCTCATTATCTTTGAATGCATATTCTTTGATATTATAGACTTTGAAATGTTTGTAAATAAACCCTTTTCCTTTCTTTTCTTTATTTTGCTGTCATTTATGCAGCATTTATTATTTATACCTGGAAGAAACATTACATACTTGTGTTTTTTGTTTTCCATTTCATAACAAGATAATGAAGAGTTGGTCTAAAGAATTTCTTTTTTTGGGGGGCGGTGGGGGTCCGGTCATGGAGCCTGAACTCTGGGCCTGGGCGCTGTCCCTCAACTTTTCAGCTCAAGGCTAGCACTCTAGCATTAGAGCCACAGCGCCACTTCAGGCTTTTTTCTTTTTGCTTATGTGGTCCTGAGGAATCGAAACCAGGGCCTCAGGCATGCAAGGCAAACGCTATAACACTGAGCCATCTTCACAGCCCGGTCTAAAGAATTTCTAAGTCAAACACAGCTGACTTAGATCTAAATGCCTTTGAAACATAAAGAAAACTTTATGAGCATAGGGAGTTTTAAGCTCATGATTTGGTTGTGATAGCAATTTAACTCACTTCAGAGAAAACAAAAGTAAGCATTGAGTCATGAAACATCAATCAATTATTTTTAGCATGCTTCTTAATTTTTCTGCCCTCTGTTTTCTTGTCTTCTGTTCCTGAGTCTTGAATAGGTAACCATTTGAGAGGATGTCGTCAATAGATGGGCCATGGAGGAATTGTCACCAAACACAAAAAAGCAAATCTAGCTGTAATTATAGACTGCCCACCTGAACCGTTTGGTCATGTACACCTAGATAAATCCAACTATTGCTGAAAAATGAATAATTCTGATCAGCTGCTAGCTTCTTCCTTTTGTAATCATCATTGTAGCCCTGCTCCAGCCCGCAAGGGCTGTGGAGGTGGTCAAGCTCAGGTATCACTCACTCGTGAATGGTTCACTGGCAAGGAAACTGGCCAGGAGTTGAGGCTCTGGTCCAATAAATTGTTTTAAGCCACGCTTTTGAGGCTTAATGGCTGTGATGTGTGCTGCCTCTCCATAGCAGTGCTGTTTTCTCAGCCTCCTTTCATTCTTTTCTAACACTTGAAAGGGCACCAAGTTAGACATTTTAAAATATCACTTCACTCATCCCACTTACACCTATGGAAACCTGTAGAGGTCCAGTAGTATCCCAGTCTGGGCAACTTTTAATCCCGATAGTCATGTAAATAATGCTACAGTCTTACATTCTTCCATACAAGAGTAATTAGAGATCTTGTACTTCCTAACAAGGCAAATGAAGGGAATCTTTAAATGCTGTGCAGCTTCCATATCGAACCTCATAGATATCAAATCCCAGAATCAAGTTATGTAAAAGATTATACTTTATTTTTAATCTCTTGACTAGCAAAAATCAAGCCAAAAACAAATTGTAATTCTTGAAAATAAACCTGCATAATGAGCACTGAAATTTAGGAATATTTCAAACTTAAGATTTTGATGGATTAAATGCTTACTTCTCTGCCAATGAATATATTAAAACATTACCCCCAATAAGGATGGAATGCAAATAGTGTACCTATGTTTGTAAATAGGAATAGGTAAGGACATGAAGGAAATTTGTCATGAATGAGATTCAGAAACTTAAGCTGTGAAGGAGCTTGCTTTATCTCCATTTCCCTATGTAACACAGCACAAACCAGTCTCTTAAATATGGAAGATACTTTCTTTAGACATCAAGTATTCAGTTCTCTTTATTTCAGGGTAAAAATTTCCATGTGTGTGAAAAAAATTTGTTTTGCCTGGCACCATTGTTTCACACTTGTAATTCTAGCTACTCAGGAGGAGTAGGAAAGTCCCCTGGGATATTAATCTCCAATTAACCACTCACAAGCCAGAAGTGATGCCGTGTTTCTAGTGATAGCTAGCTTTGAATACAAAGAGGCTCATGGACAACAGCCAGGCCCTGAGTTCAAGCCAGGGTATTGAAAAAGAAAAGAAAAGTAAAGAAAAGAAAAGCATGTGTTTTCGTCACCCAGTTTCGGTTATGTGGTTACATGGGAGCTCAGGCTAAGTAACAAATTTTCAATTTAAGAACATTGTTTTCAGAAGCAAAGTATCATTTAAGGATGATTTTATAGCAAGCTCTGCTCACAGACCCAACATAGTAACCAACATTTCCTGCAATATCAACCAGAACAAGAATTCAAGTATCAGGTGAGGGAATTTTATTTTCATTCATGTAACACAAACAAAAGGAAACATTCAACCCTAAGGAATTCATTCTGAACAGAGGAACATCCAACCTAGGGGATGAGGAAAGAATTGTGAGCAAACTCTACATTGAAATCCCAATTCCAAGGCCACTATAATAAAAGGTAGTAATCATTATTATCTTCACAATATTTTTAATTTGAGAAAGTGCATAGGCAAGCAAACAGAAGAGTAGAGAGGATTAAAGTACATTTCTTTCTCTTCTGTCATGTTTATGCATGCATTGGTAGGTATGTATGTATGTGTGCACATTCTAAGGGAATTAATATAAGGAAGTCAAAATGAATTGTTCAAAGAAAACATTAGAGGCAACATGAAAATTCAAATGAGAATATTAACTTTTTCAACATATAGTGTATATATAAAGTTAAATTTTCTCAATTTATGCCTGTCAGATTAGTTATGTCTTTTAAACAGAAGAAATTAGGTATGTTGAAGAAAATCTAATCAAATATGTAAATATGGAGGACTAAATTAAAACCAAGAATGAGGTCATGTGACCAAGTTTTTTTCAAAAGCTGATAAAGTATATATAAGAGTATTAGTGTTTTGTGGATTCAGTAAATGTTTGAGGGTGCCAACAAGTTAAGATTTTTATTCTAAGAAGTAATGACAGAATTTAAAATTCCTACATACACAAGGATAAAAAAATATGATACCAAGATACTTAAAAATAAAAGGTTAATCAAGTTTTTGACAATGACATCTACACATCTACAGCAAGCTATGTATGATCGCTGTCAAAAGTGAATTTTGTATGGACGATTCTCTAGACTAGAAAAGAAATGGAACTAACACTTAGGTGTGCCTCTGTTTCTCTACCAGATGGCAGGGAGTCCTTTTTGAAAAAAATGCATTCTATCCACCAAGGTTATTTTACCTTGCAAAGATATCTTTCACAAGTGAAGGATAAGGGACAAATACACAAAGATATTTCCAGACAGGTGCAGTTAAGAGAATACATCTTCACTGTACCTATTCTACAAAAAATACTGAAGTAAGCCTGGCACCAGTGGCTCACACTTGTAATCCGAACTATTCAGGAAGCTGAGTTCTTGGTTCAAAGCCAGCCTGGGCAGGAAAGTCCATGAGACTCTTATCTCCAATAAACCACTCAGAAAACTGGAAGTGTTACTGTGACTCAAGTAGTAGAGCACTAGCCTTGAGTTGAAGAGCTGAAGGGCAGCGCAAAGGCCCAGAAGTCAAGCCCCACAACTGACAAAGAAAAAAAAAACTGAAGTAAGTCTTTTAGTCCAAAATATACACACATTAATAAACAAGGAAAATACAAAGAATGTATAAAAATTACTGATAAGACAGTAAACTGGTAATGGCAGAATTTGAAATTCTGGGTCAGTCCAGGGCCTGGTACTGGGAATTTTCTTGACCCAGCCCCCTGACTATATTTAGGTGTGGACCAGCTCAGGTGCCATTACACCATGTCATGGATCTCCATGTTCATGTCCTGTCTTCTGTTTCCTGTCTGTTCTCCAGTCACCATGGCATCCCAATTCAGCTCTCCATTGGAGCTGAATGGGTTTGTTAGTATTGTTTTGTCCTGTTTCCCCCTGGTCTGTTTCCTGAGTTATGTGTATTTGATGGCTGCAGGTCTTTGTAATTGGCCACATGCACACCACTAGCACTCCAATAAAGACTCCTTTGTCACTGTGCTCACTCTGCCTCCTTGGCCAAGATTATTTCAACTACAGAGTGTTCCTGGCAAAAGAGTACCCAGAAGGAAATGCAAATAGGAAAGGAACAACAAAACTTTCATTCCCTAATCTCGATCCTAACACAGGTAGGAGATGTGACTTCTTGGCCATGGAAGAAACTTCTGCCCTTGCCCATCAAGCAATTGTCTATCTCCTGGTCTGTGTACATATTTCCTATTACTAGCAGATAGCCTTGTGTGTGCCCTGGGCTACACTACATATCAGGGACACAACCAATGCTGAGCTTGGAAAAATCCCCCAGCAGATGAATCTGAGTGGTTGCCTGGCTCTGTTCCTGTGCTTGACTGTTGACAGCTACTGGGAGTGAAAAAGGTCTCATCTCTCTACTTTAATGTTTAATCTTTCAGTATTTGTCCTAACTTGTGTACTTGTAACACCTCTGTGAATCACCTTTATAGTATCACTAAAAACATTTTCAAAGGAAACTCATCCTAGACAAAGTAAGAGGACACAAGAATAAGAGGAATCTCTGACCCATCGTTCCCTGTCTTGTCCTTCACCATATAAACTAATATGTGATATTAGATAGGGGCAGCAAGACAAATGATGAGGCTTCTCCTTACTCAGCCCATAAGCTTCTTCTGACAGAACTAGTGTTGGATTGGTTTCAGATAATAAATAAAGTCAGAAAATCTGCTTTGGCTATCAAACAGGTACTGTGGATGATTAGTGCACTACATTAATTGCACAGTTTCAGCCTGCCAGCCAAGACAAGGTGCTACAGCTGGCTCTGGCTTTAGCTCTTGAACTCATGCTAGTGTTCCCACTAGAGTGGGCACCAGAAAGAGTCTAAAATTTCTTTTTGTCTGCATGAGAATATGAATACCTCAGTTGACTGGACATCAAAATGAGTGTGAAGATGTCACTGATCATGGTTTTCCCACTAGGATAAGTGTCAGTGTCAGTGATGGAGCTAAATCCAGCTCTATCTTTGCATTGAGAGTGTATACTGTGTTGTGGATAGGGCTACATAAGGTGACATGGTGCTAACATTATGGCTATTTCCTGAGTCTTTGAAAAGACAAAGAAAAGACTCATAATACTCAATCTGCAACCTTTCATAGAGAAAACTCTTCAAAATCACTCTTTTGGATTTCAGGCTCTTAGTTACTCCTGGATCAACAACAGTGTTGAAGCCTCTTCCTAGTGGTGCCCTGCATCATCCATGCCCAAATATCCTGGCCAGCTCCAGAATCTGAACCATCATGCTTGGCTTTGTAGGGCTCTTGGAACTCCATCTGGACTAGTAGAAGGTGGACACAGCATTTCAGGTCTGACTTAGGCTTATAGAATATCAGGTGAGTAAGGAGATTTTGGAGCAGGTATACTGTGGGGATTGTTAGGCCTCTGAGTATTCAATCCAGCTATGCATCAAAGATGGAGCCGATGACACTTAAGGGAGATAGGAGAGAACCTGACACCAAAAGAAGGCCTCATTCTCCCTCATCACCCTATGGTTGCTGGCATCAGTGATTGTTGCTATCAGTTCAAAGACTAGCACAACAAAATCTAAGTCCCTTTTCTGCCTTGTCAGTGACATTATAGGAAACCCAAATAGGTACTAAGGATAACATCTAAGGAGGAATTAAGGGATAAAAAGGAGTCATCAGCTCTAACTTTGTATGAATGTTCCATGCCCTCCTTTCACTGTCATGAGAATAGGTTGTGAAAGGGCTCATCTCTGAGCCATGGGCTAAAATGGAGCTTAGAAACAACACACCATCCTGTATCTTCTTCCTCCTGTAGACAAAGCCCATACCTCAAGCAAAGGTAAAGATGCTCCTCAAATCAAGAAGTAAAAGGGGCTGATGAAAATACAAAAATAGGTGTTCAGCCGGGTGCTGGTGGCTCACGCCTGTAATCTTAGCTACTCAGGAGGCTGAGATCTGAGGATCGCGGTTCAAAGCCAGCCCGGGCAGGAGAGACTGTGAGACTCCTATCTCCAATAAACCACCAGAAAACCGGAAGTGGCACTGTGGCTCAACTGGTAGAGCACTCTTCTTGAGCTGAAGAGCTGAGGGACAGCGCCCAGGCCCAGAGTTCAAATCTCATGACTGACCAAAACAAAAAAACAAACAAAAAACAAAAAACAAAAATAGGTGTTCAACATCCTTGGCACAAAGGAAACGTAAAGCCAAAAGAGGTTGAATTTTATCACATTCCAGTGACAATGTCTATCATCAAGAGCACAAATAAGAAATACTAGCAAAATGAAATAAATCGAACACTTATACACAATTCATGAGAATGTCATTTCATGGAAATATATGTAGTTTCCTCAAGAAACTATAAAAAATTGAGGATATGAATCAATACCACTCCCTTGTGAAACTGAAGTTCATTGCATGCATACATGTATATGTATAAATAAACCTTCTAGGGAGCTAACATATGCTACTAAGAATTAAAGATTAAATGATATAGTTTCTATAATGACTATACAAGTGAAGGGCCAGTGGAAACCTCATTAGAAAGTTTTTCCTTCTCCAATTTTAAAGTACATTTGCTGATTTGCTTATACTGTAATGCACATTTTCTTTTTTTGTAAAGGCAGTCTAATAATTGTTTATAGTTCTCATCTGGCTCTGCTCATCTCTAAGTCCCAACAACGGCATTACAAAGTAAGTTCAGGCAGAACCTTGGAAAAGACTGTATTTATGTACATGGAAAGGACAGCAGTAAACCTTGCAGAAAAACTCCATATCACAGGAAAATCTTCGCTGCAAATTCTTGTCTCAATCAACACCATCTCAGCAGAGCCTGGCTCAAAAGTTGGGGCTGTTTGATCTCTGGATATCCATCATACCGTTCCCATAGTAGAATTTTAAATATGAAAAAGAAACTGAAGTGGGAGCCAGGGTGCCAGTTGTTTCCAGATGCAGGAGTGGCTTTATTTTGGGGGTGAGGTCAAAGGAATGCTGGGATTTTTCTCTAGGTCCAATGGCCTATGGCCTGCTGCCCTGAACGCTGGCACGAAGATGCGGACTGGGCAGAGAGAAATGGAAGTCAGTCTTGTGTTCTGGGGTGTGAAAATGTGCTATGCATGCAAACGTGTGTGTGTGAGAGAGGGGGGAAGAGAGATACTGGGCACAGGCTATGAGTTTTCCTTGTACTCCATGCCTCTGCTCCCATACTCTCTCTCTCACAGCAGCCTAGTACTTTGTACCTATGTCTCTGTTGCTACTGATCCATAAATCAAGTGTTTCTCAAACACAATCACCGTGGTTCAAACACAAAGTTATCAGCTGCCCTGAGGTGGGTGGAGAGAGTGGTTTGCGCCAATTAGATATCCTTGGTTCTTTTCTTTTTCTTTATTAAAACAACAGCCAACCAGTAATACATATGATGGCTCATTGGTGACATGGCTTCAAATCTGTTATGCCTTTAGAGAGGTCTCCTTCCTGACCTCTGAGGCTTCAGAAGACAGAGGCCATTCTTGCATTTGTAATCTTGGCTGCTATCTGCCTTCTTGATGGGGCTCACTAGCTCTCCACCAACAGAGACTTCACATTTCCAGGGCTCCTCTCAGACCTGGGATGGCCCTCATCTGGAGGTTGAGCAGCACAACGTGGTTGGGCTAAATACCAGTGGGATTGTCCAAAAGATCCCATTCTAGCTATTGGATTTAGGGGCTGAGTTGAGAGGTATCCCACACATCGGTCAGCACCCCAGTGCCATGGATTCCCCTCCATATCCTACCCCAACACCCTGCCATGGGTGCTGGACGTGAGAATCGAAGCATGTGAACGTGACCTGGCCTAAACCCGTGCTGTGTGAGTGTCCCTTTTGTTAATAGGAATCAAGCCGCTAAATAATGCAATTGAAATGAGCGGGGTGAAAACACTCCTGACTGTCTAGCGATTGCTTTCCAACTTGTTTCTGAGGGTAAACCATTGTGTTTTGAGAGTCTGTTATTTAGCATTTTCCATTTTTGTAATTTATGATTATATATAACATAAATTGCTTTTGTATTTTTTTCTTTGTTTTGTATTTTTTTCATTTTTATTATGTTTAAGTAACGTACAATTTAAAGTCAATGTCAACTCGTGAGTATAACCCATTTTGGTGCCATCTTTTTCATTTTTTAGGAGCAATTAATTCTGGAAAATGAAATCTTATACCTTTCTATAGATTTTATATGAACAACAGATATTGTCATGAAAATTCCCATTAATTAGGACTAAATATTATTACCTCATTTTTGCTGAAATGTTATCATGATATCAGATTTTACATTATAAGTACAGATGGTTGACAAGGTATCTTACAGATTATTTATTTTCACTCCCTTCAGAAACCAAAAAGAACTCCAATTGTATCTGTTAATTTGAACTATATACTTATAGCCAATAAAGCCATACAAGGAAGGTAAAAAAATATTTTGGAAAATGTAGTCTACCACTTGAACCACAGCTCTACTGGCTTCTTTGCTGGTTAATTGAAGATAAGAGTTTCTGATTAGACTGACTTGGAATCATGATTCTCTGTTCCTAGCCTCCAGAGTAGTTATGATTATAAGCGTGAGTCACTAGCACCAGCTTTCAACCTTTCTAGCAGGGTTTTTCTCCGACAAAACTTCTCATTCCAGTTAAATTATCTTCAAAAAATTGACATTAGGAAGATAAGACAAAATTATGTGCAATCAGGTTTGAAGGAGCTGCTTGATAAATTTTCCTGGGAATCAATCCTTAATATGCACGAACCATTTCTGCTACTGTTGCATATATGTATAATAGTTGATATGAAATATATACAGCAAGGAAATAATTGGATTATACACTTAATGGATAGATGAATGAGGGAGAAATATATTTAGTTTCGAGGCAGCCAAAAATAGAAGAGGTTATTTGCATCTCAAGATGTGAATTCAAAAAATAAGGCACAACTTTTTAAATCCCAAAGGCATCCTGAGTCAGGCAGAATAAGATTTCTGGGTTTTCAATTCTATTTCATTGGTCCTGAGGTCTGTTCTTGTGCCAGTACCAAGCTGTTTTGATTACTATGGCTTTATAGTAGAGTTTGAAATTTGGTATTGATATTTCTCCAGCACTGTTCTTTCTATTGAGGAGCGTTTTTGCTATTCGGGGTCTTTTATTGTTCCATGTAAATTTTTGGATTGCCTCTTCGATTTCCTTGAAAAATGAGGTTGGAATTTTGACAGGTATCGCATTGAATTTGTAGATAGCCTTGGGAAGTATTGCCATTTTCACGATGTTGATCTTTCCAATCCAGGAGCATGGGAGTTTTTGCCACTTTCTAAGTTCTGTTTTGATTTCCTTTTTCAAGTTTTTAATTGTAACCCTTCTGTATAGTATTTTCACAATAAAAAAGAAAAAAAGAAAAAAAGAAAATTAGTGACACAAATTGTAATGGGAGTCAATGGCTTGATACTAAATATAAACTTGCATTGCCTTATATTATATACTTTTGTCCTGCCTTTACTGTTATAGTGATTTATTATATTCTGTTCACAATTTTCTTTCATAAGAATGCCATATTTTTATAAAACAGTTCACAAGACTGGAACTTTGCAAATTGCCAAGGGAAAGCTCCTAACTTGCTAATAAAATCAACTCATGTAGTAGTAACTTGCTTTTAGAGAAAGTATAACTAGGAGGGAAATGGAAATATCATAGTGCATGTATGACTTGTACCAAAGCCCAAATAGATACTACCTAGACAATATAGCATTGAAATATTTAGATGCATTGCATGCCTAATTTTTTTCATTTAACTGTCATTTATTTAGGTATATTCAACACACAAATGCTATCCTGTTATTATTAACATTCGTATTTCAGACTCCTACCCCAGTGAATATCTCTGTAAACCATAATTCATGTATTTGTAGAATTTCTATATGAATATTTTCAACTATTAGTTGACTTTTAGCAAGTCAAACTGTGTGTGTGTGTGTGTGTGTGTGTGTGTGCACGCGCGCATGCACATGCACACGCATGTGCATATCTTGGGGCTTGAACTTGGGGCCTAGGTGTCGTCCCTAAGCTTTGTTGCTCAAGGCTAGCACTCTACTACTTAAGGCACAGCTCCATTTCTGGCTTTTTGATGGTTAGGAGCGCAAAGTCTCACTGACTTTCTGCCAACCTCAGATATTAGCCTCCTGAATAGATAGGATTTACAGGCGTGAACAACTGGTGCCTGACTTATAAAGTGATAATTTAATCAAGGTGAACTGAACATTTGTTTGATAAGTAACATGTTTTAGTGGCAGCACTATACCAATATTAGTGCTATAGAATTAACCTTTCTTTAGACACCATAATATATGTATATAAATTATATACATATACATGTATATATATGAATGTATATATGTGTGTATGCTGTTTATGCAAACATGTAAGCTTGTTGCTAATAAGTTTTTCAAACAACTATAGTACTGGATAGATTACCTAAAAATAGGTCAAGAATCTCATTTTAGGCATCTTAACACATCTGCATATGTTTTGCATTTTTTTTCCTCCTTGAAATACATATGATTTGGTTTCCTGTCCATGTTAACAGCACAGAAATATGAAGAAGTCAAATAGATATTGATTTACAACACAGATAATTATGGATGAATTTGTGAGAAGGCTTCCTAATAGAATACTGTCAATCAACTCATAGCCCAACTTTCTCATTATGTGCTTGCTGAACCTATATGATGAAATTTGTCTGGTGACATTTCAGGGATAGTGACTTTGATTTCCAAGAAAATGTTTCAGGTTCATTTCATTACCTTATTAAAGTAAAAGCAAATTTGTCTTATTAAAAGCAATTACTTCTTAGCTGACCAGCGCACAATAGCAATATAAGAGAGATTTCTCATTCCACTATTCAAATCCTGAACAAGCAAGCTAGTGTGATTTTGCTTTAAGACAATTTTGCCATGTTTGAAATGCAAAAGCCTTTAATCTTCATAAAGTTGGTTATTATAATGGAGATCATATTGTATTGGTATGGAATACCAGGTAAGAGAAAATAAGGCATTGACATTTTTTAGTATTATGATATTTTGAAAATAATATTGAGTAGAAAATATTTATCAACATTTTCTGAAATGCATAGAATATATTTTGAATTGACAATGCTCTGTAATTTGTGTAGGTACCTGAATTTCTAATTTAAAACATATCTTTGTGAAGTTGAGGTGAAATGAGCATAAAATACTTCAGCAGTACAATTACTATGACTGTTGTTAACAAAAGTTTATAAGTATAACTATATCTTCATAACATTTTTCATTTACTTCCTGCTATAAAGTAAATTTACTGTTCATAATAAAAACATGTATAAAATAGTTGTAAATTTTACAGTACAGTTCATAAATTGTAAAGATAGCAATTGAGGATAAATATTATTTACTAGTACTTGCTAGACAGCAGTACCAAGCCTACTAAAAGGTTAGACTTAAAGTCCAATCATAAAACATGCCATATTAATACTTCCAAGTGGAAAGATCCTATATTATAAGAGTTACAAGAGCAAAGGTAAAGAATAACTAAAGCAATGTTCTTTTATTTTTAATATTGGCTAACAGTCTCATTAAAAATTATTTTCCTGAATAAATCCTCAGTGTAAGAATTACATAAAAAGAGAAAAAGTCAACAAAAATAGAAAATATAGAGCAAATTGGTCACGAATTTCAATTGAGATTTAAGAATATGGCATTTATGAGTAGGAAAACATACACTATAAAGATAAGCTTAACTTTAACAAACCTGCTGCACACATTTTTTTCTTTCTGAATATCAAGATATTATGACCAGAATGTAAATATATGTTATTTTCTTTTCTGACAAAATTCTTAAGTGTTTATAAGTGTTATCTGCATACCGATTCTATTTGCTCAGAACTAACTTCTTTAACTCATGGTTCATTTAATTAATTCAACAACGCTATAAAATTTTCTTGGTGAAAAACCTAAGGCCTATAAAAGGAGAATGTTAGTTCTTGAATGAATTGTAGATATGGCTTATGAAGTGGTCAAACTCAGTTGTTCTCTAATTTCTGTGTGAATTTTATGCTCTGTTTCTCTTAGGATAATTGTTATCTAAGTTTGATGATTCTCACTACCAATGTGACTTTTAAAGGGTGTTTGTGACTTTCTTTGGAGAAAATGACATTTTAAGAAAAAAAATTAATGTATTTTCTTGGTGTGATTTCTCTAGGGTAATATCTTGACATTGTATCTGAACGGAATTTAATCAGATTAGACCATATATATGTGATAGTTTAGAAGTTTAAGTGCTCACTAAAGCATCTAATGCTGAATAGTTGATTCTCAATGCATCGATGTTTAAAGCTGGCATTTTGACATCATTGTTGCATTAATTGTCAATTTTAACCTGATGGCATATTAGGAGTTGATGGGATCTTGAGTTGTATATTTATTTAAAGAGAATGGCTCCTTAAAGCATGGCTTTGGGAGTTATAGCAAGTCTCTCTTTTCTCTTTCTGTAACGCCATTGCCTTCTGACAGCCACGAGGTGATCAGTCTTCTCTTCCATAGTCATTACAATCATTGCTTACCTCAACATAGTTGTAGGCCTAAAAGAAACCAAACAGATCTTGGGCAAAAGCCTCTTATAAGCCAAAAGAAATCTTTCTTCCTTTTCTCAGAAGATTAGTACAACAATGGAAAGTTGTACTTAACTTTCATTTCATCTTCTGCCCTAGTTTCCCCAATGATTCTACTTATAAAACAACGACAACAACAAAACACACACACACACACACACGCACACACAATGTAGTTAGCAAAAACAGAGGTGCTGCTTTTCACGCAACACCTATACCAACAACAGGGACTCATTCATTCCACCAACAAGTGAACCAAGAAATCATATTTTGGACTTTCAACCCTATTGACTTGGTACCTACCGTTTACAAATATGATAAATATCTCAACTTAAAGTCAATTAAGAAAAAGTAGTTCATCTTTACTCCATTGGTAATACCACTTATAAATCTACAATTATAAAACATGAACAAACATTGTCAAATATTTATGGAAATGATTGCATTTATTTATTGCATTACACATTATATTTTCAGAAAGAATAAAGTGTGTGTGGCATCATTTTAGTGAGCATTGCTTATGTATTTGAACCACTATTAGATTCTCCATCTGTTCCTAATACTAAAGGAAAGAAGAGTAAGACAACCAGAGACAAACGTTTTACTGAGGTAAGGTGAGGATTTCTTTAATAACTCAAGTGTCTGTGGAAAATTCTGTAAAGAAATACTGACTATTAATAGTCACAAACATTAAAATTGTGAAAATGTTGAAAAGTTGTCTTTAGGGCTTTGTTGTTTTCCTTTCTGCAATGACATAATGTAATACTGAAACAATTAACAACTGCATACAACAGAAAGCTTATCAAAATGACAGTTTTATGACTTTAACATGATATATATCCCAAATTTAATACATTCTATTAAAGGTATACATGATGTTTCATCTAATTGCCAGTCATTTAAAAATCTCTCTTCAAAGATGAAGATCTACAGATATTTTCAAATAATCATTCAACTTAATTAACCAAGAAGTTTTAATAATTTACAGAACTTTGTGAAGAATTGTACACATTAAAATCTAGAATAAAAAGGCCAGAATTTACAGGAAATATTTTTACACAGCATAATATATAGAAGCTAAATTATTTCAAACAAGAGTATCTGTACAGTGGTGGAGATAAATAGATAAATTTCAAGGAAGAAATATTTGATTGATATTAATAAATTTAAATGGATATGCTTCAATGAATGATGAATTAAACGGAAACCAAAGAAAAATTCAAAATTGTTTTTGCTAAAAATATCAAACCAGCTTCATGAGTTTTATTTTATTTTAACATTCTGTTGATAGCCACTACCTGGAAGCAATAAGAACTTCAAACCTTACGTACATGCTAATCTTTTACCAGAACATCTACTGTCTTGACTATATTCTTCATTTTCTTTTTCTAATGCATCTATTTTATGTCAATCAACAAGGTTGTTTCCAAGAGTCTCATTGAATG
>NW_027202350.1:0-25000 GCF_024711535.1 Dipodomys merriami | reverse complement strand
GAAAAGGAGGGAAGGTCATAGATCTAAAGGTAAAATCAGAATCATTAGCACTTTCCTAAATATGCTTACATATTTTTGTATAGTTTCTTTTTAGTTTGCACAAATCCCTTGAGTATATTACAGATTCATATAACTCTAAATTACTTCTAAGCATGCTAAGACTATCATTTGACTCCCATGATAATCATTTCATAATTCTATGAAGCTGATCAATAAGATAAAGAGAACAGGATGGTTTCTATTTACCTAGATTTTAACAAAAAAAACATACTATTTAGTAAATGAAAAATATATGGAGAAAACTACTACTTATGATATTTAATATGAATATTGCTGCGGACTGGCTCTGTCGGGACAACGGAGGACACCATGTAGATGAACTGGAATAGGTGAGGAGATGGCAAACAGCCAACTCAAACACAAGAGGAGTGGATGCTGAGTGCGATTTAATGCAGAGGATAGCAAGCTTTTATAGCAAAAGTTTCCATGAGAAAGGGCAAAAGTTTACACAATCTTGCTGCAGGGCTTCGTTCTTGGGTGGTCACCAGCTGGTCGCCTGATCTTGGTTTTTTTTTTGTTTTTTTTTTAATGACGAGCTATGACCATAGGCATTTGTTTTTGGCTTTACCTCTATTTTTAAGATATTCAATGGGTTTCGATGTTTATCACCAATTAACCATTAACCAGAGCATATGGGCAAGGTGCTGAATAGAAAGGCTTGAACTCTAGTACTTCATAGTTACTTTTGTATAGTTTTGTACTTTATACGTTTTAAATCTCTTCTAAGCAATTTTGCCTAGAGGGTTCCCAATTTGTGGCCAAAAATCATGATATTCAGTATACTTAGTTAAATCTGGCCATATATCAAATTTAAGGTCATAGTGTCTTTTCTGTAACCCTTTCACATAATCATTTACTTTTTTCTATAGAGGCCTTAACTGTCTCATAAGATCTTTCTTGTTCCTTCTTTAATATTAAGCATCAACGAGGCCTAGATCTAGCAAGTATCTTAGTAAATGAAAGAGAGTAACAGGAAGTTCTTTCTCCTAAGTAGTTTTCCCAGCAATTGCCATCCTTATCATACACACCTGTAAAAGGCTGTGGATTTAGGGGAAGTCTCTGGGGTCCTCTAGATAATGGAGGATCCCACCATTTTCCTCTGATAAGCCATTGTCATCTATTATCTACCAACATTTTAGGAATCTTATTTAGCTTTTAGTCTAAATATCCCACTACATATTTCTTATCTACAGGATATCTATGTGAATCTATTGTATATGTTTTTAGGATTAAAGGAAAGTCCCCAGTAGCCATACACTCTTTCTGCTCTAGCCAAGCCTAAAGCTTCTTGTAAATCTCTTACAAACAATTCCTTCTGCTGAAGTGATGTCATGAAACCCAGAATATTTTTATATTTACTTATGACTTGTCTACTAGCCTCCATAAGAGGGGTTTTCAGGGTAGCACTTAACTGGTGAATTAGTCATATTTTTAAGACACTCATCAGATGTTGGAGTCGTCAACACTCTTAAGAAAGAGCCTTGAATAAGGGAACATTGAGCATGAGTAAGGACAATGAGCAGCAGGAACAGTAAAAGATTAATAGGCACTCCTATACAGTGAAGAAAAGAAAAACAAGAACAGAAATACATCTTTCCCAGGGGCTTGCCAGCCTTTCCAGGAGGTAGGCCTCTTTGAAGCCCCATTCTCTGAGGTAGACTTCGGTGAAGTCCCATTCTCAGAGATAGGTCTCTTTGAAGCCCCATTCTCTGAGGTAGACTTCGGTGAAGTCCCATTCTCAGAGATAGGTCTCTGTGAAGCCCCATTCTCAGGTCTGAAAGCAGGTTTTCCATGCTAAGCAGACTCCACCGGAGTAGGCGTGGCAGAATATGCTTCCACAGATACTGTGTATGTATTAACCCTTTTAACACTTTTCTAGGTACAAATAATTTTTTGTGAGTCAGGTTTTAATCGCTCATAATTCTAATCTTAGTTACTTAGGAATTTCAAAGCCAGCCCGGACAGGAAAGTCCCAGGAGACTCAACTCTAATTAAGCAGCAAACTGAGTGAGAACTGTGGTTGAACTCGTAGAGCACCAGACTTGAGTGAAATGCTAAGGAAGAGCACTTAGGCACTGAGTTTGAGACTCACAATCAGCGTACACACACACACACACACACACACACACAGAATGATGACATACCATAGCAACACAACAACTATAAAGTGCCATTTAGTTCTTCTGTACCTTTCACTATTTAAACTCTAGTAACTCAGATGAGTTATATGACAGTATGTTTGCAAGATTAATAATTTCAAGGGCCACATATGAGAGAAAAATAAATGCATGGTTTTCACTAGTTAGAATACTGCTGCCTGATTAGTATCCATCTAAGCAGAAACTTCATATCTAACAGAAGTAAATTTTAATTTGATTCTGATATTATCCTAATGACTTTCTTTGATCTAATTTCTATTTCTTAATAGATGTGGTAGTGCAAAGCAGAATGCATTTCATAGATAGCATAAAATTATTAAAACTAAAAAATAGAATTATTTTTCCTTCTCAGAATCATGCTCATATAGAACAATTAGCACAGTTGGAAAATTCCAACTTGAGAGTTCACATAATTTTAATGCAACAGTGATCAGGTATTTATACTAGATTTCTCATCTCTAGAAGGCAACTAAATTAAAAGGATATTTTCCCCCAAGCCATGTTTAAGAAAATAGAAAAAACTCACTACTTGGAGTAGCAGCCTTCCTTGAATAAGAAAAAAGAAGTGTTGAAAGATTGAGGAAAAAGAGAAACTATTATTAATGATGATAGAATCATATATTATTAAAAGCATTATTAAAAGTATCATGGAGGGCTGGGATAGTGGCTCAGTGATAGAGCACTTGCCTTGCCTGCATGAGGCCCTGGGTTCGATTCCTCAGCACCACATAAGCAGAAAAAAAAAGCTGGAAGTGGTGCTATGGCTCACGTGGTAGCGTTCTATTCTTAAGCTGAAAAGCTGAGGAACAGCGCCCAGGCCCAGAGTTCTGGCCCCATGACCGGAACTTCCCCCCCCAAAAAAGTATCATGGAGATTCCTATAACAAACTAAAAATACAGGTAGACATCAATGGGTTAGTCCTGTAATCCTAGGACTCAAGAGGCTAAGATCTAAGGGTCAGGTTCAAAGCCAGGGCCAGGAATCTTTTTTTTCTCATTAGAAATTATTTAATTTGGGGCTGGGAAGTTGGCTCAGTGGTAGAGTGCTTGCCTTGCATGCATGAAGCCCTGGGCTCGATTCCTCCGTACGACATAAGCAAAAAGAAAAAAGCTGGAAGTGTCACTGTGGCTCAAGTGGTAGATCACTAGCCTTGAGCTGAAGAGCTGAGGGACAGTGTCCAGGCCCAGAGTTCAGGCCCCACAACTGGACCCCCCCAAAAAAGTTATTTAATCTTTGTTTTATTATTATATATTTTATTGTAAAGATACTGTACAGAGGGGTTACAGTTACCTGAGCAAGGTAATGAGTCCATTTCCTATTGAGCATTTTTCACCCTCCTTTTTATTTCCCCTACCATTCCTTTCCTCCCCACCTCACTAACTCTTCCCTCTCCCCCGAAAAAGTTGTAGTTCGTTTTCAACATAGTGTCTTGTACATCTCATTGCTACAATGGGTCATCCTATATCTTTATTTCAGCATTTTGTTATTTCCCTTCCTCTCCCCAAATTTGAAAAAAAAATGTATATACGCAATGCAGGGCACCAGAATCAAATACAGTGACAATGGGTTTATACCATGGGGGAGGAACATACAAAAGAAACAAAAAAAATCACATAGTACACTATAAGTACATTAAGAAGAACACCAACAAAGGTAACACCACTTGTGTCCCTATTTTGAGGTTCATTTCACTTACCATCAGGTTATATGGTTATATGTACATAGCTTCTGACCTCTTCTGCTTGTTCTAGGAATATACTGGTTATTGCAGATAAGAAAAACCCATGGGACCTATGTTTCTTTGAGTCTGGCTTACTTTACTTAATATATGTTTTTCCAAGTCTTTCCAAATTAAAAAATGGGGAAATGTCCTTCTTTTTGATGGAGGCCTAGAATTCCAATATATGTGCGTGTGCATGAGTGTGTGTGTGTGTGTGTGTGTGTGTGTGTGTGTGTGTGTGTGTGTGTGTATCACATTTTCTTGATCCATTATCTATAATTAAGCACCTAAACGCTGAAAGTAGAGGTAGGGCTTAAGTGGTAGAGTGCTAGCTGGGTGCAAAAAAATCTCAGGGACATCATCCAAGCCCCAGGAATGGCACCCAAAAGAAAAAATAAATAAATAAAAACCCTAAATATGCAACTTCCAGATGATCTAGCAATTGCATTACTGTGAAATTTGATTTTTCACTGAAAACAGAGAGTCATGATATTCACAAAGTACTTGCCTGCCATATTTATTGAAGGCCTTTGCATAATAGCTAAGCCATGGTATAAATTGCAGTGCCCTTCAGAGGGTTCAAGGATAAATATAATACACAAGGTATACATAAGAGAACTTTACTCAGCCATAAAGAAGAATAAATTCCTGTTACTTGTAAAAACATGAATGAAACCAAAGTTCATGATGCCAACAAAAATAAACCATACACAGAAAGACAGATGCCACAGATTCTCACCTTCTAGCCCACATTTTTGCTGAAAGTCCATTTCACCAGTGTTTTTGTTTTCACTACATTTCCATGAGTATCTTCACTGATTGAACCATGAAGATACATGGGTTTCTGGAGAAAAAAAATGAAGAAGCAATATAAGAAGGCAATGGACAAGGTGAAAGGCATTAAGTAGAAGAGCCTCTTGTCTCTGTAGAACTTCCTTCTGGGTTCCTCTGGGCTGTACCCACACACACTATTTGTGTGTGTGTGTGTGTGTGTGTGTGTGTGTGTGTGTGTGTGTGTGTGTGTGTACTGGTCTTGGGGCTTGAATTTTTGTCGTAGGTGTTGTCCTTGAGATTTATTTTTTGCTCAGGCTGGCAGTTAACCACTTGACTTCTGGCTTGTTGGCATTCATTGGAGATTAGAGCTTCACAGAGTTTTCTTCCAGGGTTGGCTTTCAACTGCAATCATCAAAATTCAGCCTCCTTAATAGCTAAGATTATAGTCAAGAGCCACTGGCACCCAGCTGAGAGCTGTTTTTCCACAAGTTTATTGGGTAGTAATTCAGATGCACTTTCATTTCTGACTTTATTTAAATACTTGAATTTTTATTCTTACTACATATGGATTTATAAAAAAGATGAATATAAACATGGGATGGTACTGGAATGAGGAAAAAGGTGAATGGAAGAACAGTCAAGTGTGAGTAATGATACTGTTTTACCTTATTATATGTGTGAAGGTAGCATACTTATTGGAAACTGTTAAATAATGGGAGAGTGGAAAGGATGGACAATGAGAGAATGATAGAGTGGATACATTGACAAGATTAATGTATAAGTGCATATGAAATACCACATGAAATCCCTTAATTGATATGCATTAAAAATGAAAGGAATAATAAGAATATAAAATAAGTTTGCTTAGGGGAAGGTACAATTGTGAATGATAGGAGAAGATGAAAGAGGGTAAATATTGTCAAAATACCTTTCAACATGTATGAAAACAAAACAATGAAACTTGTTGAAATTGTTTTAAGTAAAATGGGGAGAAGGACGAGGTATCAAGATAAAGGCGTGCATATGCATCCATATATAAAGTATCACAATTCAACACCCTTGTACAATTAATACATGATAGTATGTTATAAAAGAATGCAAGTGAAATAAGGAAATTGTTTGTAAATTAGTAATATCAAAGTGTCAAGGTACAGTATTTGAAAAAGGAAGCAAAATAAATGCAGAGTAATTTGTAATTTCCTTTCCACTTAACTGGCAAATTATGTTTAGTTCTTTTTTGCTTTATCACCAAGAGGGAATCAAAACAAGACATGAAATTATTTTCTTATTTGTACTGAAAATGATTGTTCAGTTTCATCGCATGGGTGGGACAGAGAAATTTGAATCATTCAAGTGATGGCAAAATGGTTATTTCAGAGATGATCGATTTGGAGGTTTTGTGGTTAAAAGCACAGTGGATAATTGTTACGGTTGTGTCCATTCAAATTTCCTACACCACGATTATCTCTACCTCTAAAATTATTGTAGATCCCTTTTTTCCAGTAATTTTTATGAATTGCCAGTAACATTGAATAGCAGATAGGACACTGTACCCACTAAATTGAAATCCGAATAGTTGGTTAAAATAGTATACATCAATTTTAATGAGTCTTGCCTATTAAATCGGTATTAATTTCCTGTCTGCTAGTTTCTGTTTATTTTCTCTCTCCTTTTTCCTTCCTTCCTTCCTTCCTTCCTTCCTTCCTTCCTTCCTTCCTTCCTTCCTTCTTTCCTTCCTTCCTTCCTCCCTCCTCCCTTCCTTTCTGTCCTTTCCTCCTTTCCTTCCTTCCTTCTTTCCCTCCTTCCTTCCTTCTTTCCTTCCTTTCTTTCTTCCTGCCTTCCTTGCTCCCTCCATCCCTTCCTTTTTTCTCTCCCTAACTCCCTTTCTGTCTTCCTTCCTCCCTTCCTTGCTTCCTTCCTTCCTTTCTTCATTGCTTCCTTCCTTGCTTCCTTCCTTCCTTCCCTCCCTCCCTCCCTCCCTCTCTCTCTCTCTCTTTCTCTCTCTCTCTCTTCCTCTCTTCCTTCCTTCCTTCCTTTCTTCCTTTCTTTCTTTCCGGTCCTGCCATTAGAACTCAGAGCCTCAGTGATTTCCCTGAGTTTCTTTGTGCTCAAAGCTAGCGCTCTACTACTTGAGCCACATTACCACTTCTGGTTTTTTTCTGAGTAGTTTATTGGAGAGGAGAGTCTCACTGACTTTCCTGCTCAGGCTGGCCGTGAATAGCAATACTCAGATTGAGGAGCTGAGCAGCTAGGATTATAGGCATGAGCCATGAGTGCTTGGCTTTCTGTTTATTTTCGTATTGACTGTATTTTTATACCTATCCTTTACTTCATTAATAATTTCTAATTTATAATTAAACTGAGGAAATTCAGCTGTGTTTCTAGCATTTATTTGCTTGTTTTACATATGAGGTATTTTAATTTTCTAAGTAGAAACTGAAATAACTTTGGGGAAAATAGCTTATCTATTGAATCAAGCATTTCTAATTCTAAATAATAAATGCCTTCATACCTGTAGCCTAGTAAGCTAGATTTATAAAGGCGTTTTCTAAGCATCTGAGATTTATGTTTTGGCTCAATGCCTCATTAGGCTGGGACAATGCTGGATGACTCGCCCTGTTTTTCATTAGTATTTTTTTCAGGTTTTAGGTCCATTTATTGACTCTTTTTCTTTTTTATTATTGTGAAAATACTGTACAGAGGGTTTACAATTACATGAGCAAGGTAATGAGTACATTTCTTATCAAGCATTGTTGCCTCCTCTTTTGTTTCCCCTTCCCATCCCTTCCCATCTCCTCCCTTGTCCCCACGGCCTCCCCTGGGCCCCGCGCCCTCCTTCCCTCCCTACTCCCCTTCCTCCCAGCCTCTCCCCCCTGCCAAAGTTGTAAAGTTCATTTTTCGACATAACATCTTGTACATCTCATTGTTACATTGGGCCCACCTGTGTCCCTTTTTAAACAATTTGTTTTTTTCCCTTCTCCTCCACAAATTACACCAACATCAAATACAGTGAAAACAGGGGTTGTACCTTGGGGGAGGGAAATACAAAGCAACACAAAAATCATCTGATAAATAAGTTAGAAACAATTGCAAGAAAGAAAAACCATTTGAGTCCTTATCTTGGGGTTCATTTCACTTAACATTAACTTATCTGACCGTTTCTGCTTGTCTGACAGATACTAGTTATTGTATATAAGGGAAGCCATGGGGACCTATGTTTCTTAGGGCCTTGCTTACTTCACTTAATACATTTTGTCCAAGTATTTCCATTTCCTAACAAATGGGGCAATGTCATTCTTTCTGATGGAGGCATAGAATTCCATTGAGTATATAAACCACATTTTCTTGATCCATTCATCTACTGATGGGTATCTGGTTTGGTTCCATACTTTAAGATAACGTCTCACTTCCTGTCCTGAGAATTACCTGATTCATGATGGACCTATTTGAGTCTTCTCTCATGGCTAGAACCACAATGAGTGCCATCACATTCATCTCCCCATCAATGAAGACATCTCATGAACATTTATGTCCAGGCAGGCCTGAAAGTTGATTGGAGTCAAAGAAAACTGGTGGATAGAGGCTAAATCCCATTTCATCCCTGGACAGTACAAAAGCAAGCCATTGCTCATAAAGGATTTCTGATGACTAGATGCTCTTTGGTGTTATGTCAATAATTTGGGGTTTTCTATAGCTATTGATATTTATCTTTCATTTATCTACAGACATAAACACATATTTTTTACAACTTATATATTCTTATATTTTTAAAAACTTAATACATAGGTATTTTTCTACATATTCCTGAAATTTTAGGTCCCTTACCCATTTGTATTACAATTCTATTTTGTAACACTTTTTAATTAAAATTCAGAAAGCATTTTTCTCTTAAACATTGCTCTTAAGACATTGCTGATGCACTGATTTCTGGCGTAAAAAATGTGGTATTTTACATGATTGAAAGAGTTTCGTCAAAACATCTTTCATATTAAAGTGTCCTTGTCAAAACAACTATAGCTGATGCTATTTTTTTTCTTTAGATGTTTTTTTTTTTATTATTATTTTTTTGGGGAGTATGGTCGTGAGGCCTGAACTCTGGGCCTGGGTGCTATCCCTCAGCACTTTAGCTCAAGGCTAGCTCTCTACCACTTGAGCCACAGCGTCAATCTCGGTTTTTTTCTTTTTGTTTATGTGGTGCTGAGGAATCGAACCCAGGGCCTCAGGCATGCAAGGCAATCGCTCTACCACTGAGCCATCTTCTCAGCCCTAGATGTTCATAGAAAAATAAAATAAAATAAGAGAATTAACAATCTCTTCAACCAGTACATGATATTGCTTCTTGCTATGTTATATTCCTTCTTTTCCAAGGTGCATATTTGATTGGTACAATAAGCAATCAAACCAACAACATTTGCTTTATTGAGTTCTTAAAGTTTTTTTTTTTTTTTTTTTTTTTACAAAAATAGTTTATTACAAAATGGTAAACACTCATGGATAACTATTACTTTACAATTAAAAACATTTTTAAGGACATCATTTGTATTATACAGCATAATGGAATAATCATCAGATTTTTACAATTTTTCACTTTATAAATGTAAATTCAAAGCTGGGTGCCAGTGACTCACGCCTGTAATCCTAACTACTCAGGAGGCTGAGATCTGAGGATCACAGTTCAAAGCGAGCCAGGGCAGAAAAGTCCATGCAACTCTGATCTCCAATAAAAACTACTAGAAAACCAGAAGTGGTGTTGTGGCTCAACAGGTAGAGTGCTCTCTTTGAGCTGAGGAGCTTAGGGACAGTGCCCAACCCAGAGTTCAAGGCCCACGAAGGACAAAAATTAAAAAAAAATGTAAATTCATATGAATTTTTGGATCGCTTCTTCTATTTCATTGAAAAATGAGGGTTGGAAGAATGAACCCCAAGATAGGGACACAAGAGGTTTTTTCTCTCCTGCTGTTGTTTTAATGTACTATGAAATTTTTTGTTTCTTTTGTATGTTCTTCCCCCATGTTATAACCCCTCTTGTCACTGTATTTGATTCTGGTGCCCTGTATCTTGTATATACATTTTTTTTTTAATTTGGGGAGGGGAAGGGAAATAACAAAACGCTGAAATAAGGATACAGGTTGACCCATTGTAACAATGAGATGTACAAGACACTATTTTGAAAACGAACTTTACAACTTGGAGGTGGTGGTGGTGGGGAATTCGGGAGGTGGGGAGGGAAGGAATTGTAGGGGAAAAACAAAGGAGGGCATAACAATGCTCAAAAGGAAATGTCATTACCTTACTCATGTAATTGTAACCCTTCTGTACTGTACCTTTACAATAAAAAATACTTTAAAAAAAAGAAAAGAAAAATGAGGGTGGGATATTGATAGGTATTACATTGAATTTATAGATAGCCTTTTGCAGTATTATCATTTTCACAATGTGAATCCTCCCAATCCAGGATCATGAGAGGTTTTTCTACTTCCTTAGTTCTGCTTTAGTTTCCTTTTTTACATATTTAAAGTTTTCATCATGGAGGTCCTTCACTTTAGTTAACTCCTAGGTGTTTTATTTTTTGTAGAGTTATCACAAAAGGAGTTGTTTTCCTGATTTCAGCCACGTTCTTCTCCTTATTGGCAAAAAGAAAAGATACTAATTTTTGAGGGTTAATTTTATACCCTGCTATTTGCCAAAGTTTTGGATCAGTTCAAGTAACTTGGGAGGGGAATCCATGGGGTTCTTTAAATACAAGATCATGTCATCTGCAAAGAGGGAGAATTTTGTTTCCTCTTTCCCTATTTGGATCCCCTTTATGTTTGCATCTTTCCTTATTGCTCTGGCTAGGCATTCTAATACTAAATTGAAGAGTTGTGGAGAGAGTTGGGTAAAGACTTACAGAGAGACTTCTCTGAAGAGGAAATAAGAATGGCCAATATACACATGAAGAAATGTTCAACTTCTCTAGCCAAAAAGAAATCCAAATCAAAACAACATTGAGATTCCACCTAATCCCAGTTAAAATGACTATAATCAAGAAATCTAATAACAGATGCTGGAGTGGATGTGGCCAAAATGGAACCCTACCACCTTGTTGGTGGGAGTGTAAACTTTTTCAGCCATTCTGGAAAGTATTAAAGAGATTCCTCAAAATATTACACAGAGAGTTCCCTTATGACCCAGCAATCCCACTTTTAGGCATTGACCCAAATGATCACAAACAAGGCCACACTAAAGCTACCAGTACAACTATACTTACTGCATAGTTCCCAGATGTCCCTCAGTAGATGAATTGAATGGATACACACACACACACACACACACACACACACACACACACACACACAAACACACACACACACACTAGTCAAACCTGTTTTTTTCAAGTAGAAATATGCATTGTGGTTTTTTTCACTATAACACTGTACTTAATCTCCACTTATAATGAGTATTTGCCAAGATATGGTGAATGAAGGGATTGTGGTGTATCCTCACAGGGAGTGTAGTCTCTGAGCTTATTCTAGACACTAAGGCATTCCATAACATAGTGATATTTCAAACGAAATAAAATAAAAAACTGCAAATTTAAGAGAGAAAGGAAATAACGGAAAGACAAGGATTAATGGCTCTAAATTAGCTATGGCAGTTTGAATGTGAGGCAGGGTCTGCAGCTTGATTACAGATCACCTAGTGTGCTACTGGATGTTTCATCTATACAACAGTATATTTTTTGAAATGTAAGTGATAATAATCCTTCTAGGTAAAAAATACATTCACAACCAAACATTTCAAAAAGCATCATAATATGCTATATAGTGCAAATGGTCTTGACACCTCTAAATTATCTTTCTTTATTGCCCAAGTAAAAGTGAAACTGTTCTTTCACATAAGCCATGATCAACTAAATAGCTTTTGTATATTACAGAAAATATGTTCCACACTGAGTGCAAATTTCCCATACAATTACTTAAAATATAAATTAGAAACTAAACTTGATCTTTTATATGACTACTCTAAAACAATTACAACCTAGACATAATAACTTGGACTGATCAGAGTTTTTAGATATTTGGAATTAGTAACTATAGGTTGTATTTTTTATGTTTTTTAAATTTCTTATGCAAATTTAGATTCATTACTGGACATATTATTTTGTATGGATTGAGAACCTATCTAAATTTTTTCAATGAAATAATTAATAAATTGGCCAAGAAAGTCAGTGGTCTAATGTTACATGGCTACTTTTGGTTGATAAAATACAAGTCGATTGGTATAATAAATGTCCTGCAAACTTCTAATTATTAAATTATTCATTATTTTTCCTCAAATTAGTTTCTGTTCCCTATAGCTAGCAAGGTCTTATTAATGAAAGAGTCATATCTCTGAATTGTGCTAATGCAACTAGCACATCTCCAAATCAGAAGTTCAAAGTTACCGATATATTTAGCTATATATTCCTCTGTTTGGTTTGAAGGTACTTTTGTTTACACTTGCACATAAAATGAGGACTGTAATCAATATCATACCCTCGTTGTAAAATAGTAAACACATTTATCAAAGGATGAGAGCAAATAGCTGTCATTAAGGTAACAAAATATGTGAAAGATAATAATAAAATGTTCATGGACTTTGAAAGGACAGAACACAATGTAATATAAGCAATAAAAATATTTCACTTGATGATAAATGAGGAGAATGACAACACAACAGATTTAGTTCAGATTATTAAGGACTTGAACTATTTATCTCTTTTAAATGGGTACAGCAAAAAAAGTTGTTTAGGAGCAAGATATTTTAAAGGATTTTCTCTATATTTGTTGAAAATCATCCACTTTCATGTATTTAATTCTAACTTGTGAGTTCTAAATAATTCAAAGGGGCATGGATGATTTGATTTTCTGAATTTAATTAAAAATTTGTCACTTATTAACAATATTCACCATCTGAAGAAATTTTATGTCTTTCGACTCAAATTCAAGTCATGGGTCACTGCTGAAAAAAATAAGGGAGAAGCATGGAGATGTTGCTAAAGAAAGGCCGACATCAGAGGAGTTATTGGTATGGCTATTTATGTTGATGGGAGCTGCTGTGGATCAAACCCAGGGCCTTCTACAGAAACACATGCGCTGTATCCCTAGTTGAACCCCAGCCCTGCCAGTGTTGATTGGCTGATTGCACATTGTCCAGTTAATCATAAATATGTAAACACTGAAAGAAAAACTAATAATGTAGTAGAGAAAGAGAAAATGGTTAGAGTGATACCTTTTTGTGCAAATAATAGTAATAAATTTAATCCATACAGATTTTTTAGGGTATGGTAGGTAGGGAAATTCAGTAGTGTGAAATTGGAAACCATGGGTTGATTAATAATTTGTTTTTTCTTCAGTGAAATCAAAGTAACTTTGAAATAAGGTGAGAAAAGGATAAGTGCTTGTAGGATTCTTCAAAAGAGAATGTAGCATGTGGAGTCATAATTCAGGAGACTGGGAAGATTAAGAAGTAGTCAAATTCAGACACATACTTGACAACACCAGGGGTAGCATTGAGGATAAGGAGAAGAGAAGGCAGTGAGATTTTACTGTGTAATCTAAGTGAAAGGGTAAACAACTTCTCTGAGTGATTCTCAAAATAAAAATCAGTACTACATTTACTTCTCTTTCAAGAACCAGAAGATCACTGCTTCAAGTTGGGCAATTTTGCTCATGTTACTGCAAAAAAAATGATGATATTATGTACTGTCTAGATTTATCTTGGAATTTTTCCAAGTGTCTCACAAGGCCTTCATACTAAAATATGAGTAACAAGCACAAATGATCACAATTGAAAATAATTTTAAATGCTTCTGTGAGTAGACAGACAATATAATAAATACATAAAATATATAAAATCAGTAGTGCAGAATCAGCTTGACTTAAATGTATAAGTTGCTGGAAAGGATATCTATCTGGGCATCCATACATCACAGAAAAGAAATATACTTGAAATAGGACTCAATATTACAATTGGAGAAAAGAGTTTTACAGGAATTATTTACAGTTAGCTTTGTATCAATACTTACAAAAAGTCCAAGATAATCAAATTATAAATTAAAAATGTTTATTTTAGCTCATAATTTTGGAGGATACAGTACATGATAAGTTCCCGTAGCTTTTGGCATGTAATGAGAAACACCCTGTAGCAAAATCATATAACACTATGAAACTATATCCTTGCATACTAAGGGGCAAAGTCATGAAGAGGAATTGTCTAGCATCTTATTAACCTCTCAAGGACATGTGGACAATAACCAATAACCTAAAGACCTCTCCCACTAAGGAGACATCTCTATAGTGACATCTATGAGCCAGCATTTCATCTGTGGTCCTTGTGGTATTCAAGATGCAAACTATTAAAAGATGTACAAAAATAATTTATAAGAAAAAGTTACAAAGGCAAGGTTTTTAATTCACATTTTTGAAATTATAATTGACACAAAGTGGTTAAAGGTACTTACAAGAAATATAGATGCACATGTAAAGTCTCTATAGGCAAAATTACCATCTGTGAATTTTGTGAGTACCTATCATTCATCATTGCCTCTTGGAGCAATATCTTTGCATATCTTTTTCTGTGTGACTTCTTTTTTTAAGGTCTGCTAATAAGTCATTCCCAATTACATTTTATGCAAAAGATAAGAAAAAGAAAACATAAAATAAATATTTGCATTCCTAAAGTGAAGAAAATATTGAGTCCTACTCAAACGCAGACAGTGAATTAGAAAACCTCACAGGTAAATATTTTTTCATGATTTTAATAAAAAAAATTCACAGTTTTCCTGCCGATGTATGGGCAATCCACATTCAGAAGGGCATATAATGTTTCAGGAGAAAGATGGTGATCTGCTTCTGTTTAGTAATTCAGTCAGGAACATGTGTTTGTGTGTGTGTATGTGTGTGTGTGTGTGTGTGTGTCTGTGTGTGTGTGTGTGAATCCTTATGTGGCATAAATAACTTTGCCACTTTTCATTCAAACTGCATTGCTTCTATTCTTCTTCCTCCTCCAGAATTCTTTTACTACTTGTTATTTACATCTTTCCGCTATTTTCGGATCATTTTCATATTCCCTTAGCCAGCTATAAACATCATGTTGCTTTAATCTCCCCCTACAAATCAGACACTCCTTTACCTTACTAAGTTTTTTTTTTCTTTTTCTGACATCTCTCTAGCATTCCTACATCTATCTCCCTGGTATTGAGTCTCTAAATTAACAGCACACATTAGCTGCACTTTCTCTAATGATGGCATTAATTCCATTTTAAATACATGATCTCTCTCTCCCTCTCTCTCTCTCCTCTCTCTCTCTCTCTCTCTCTCTCTCTCTCTCTCTCTCTCTCTCTCCCTCCCTCTCTCTCTCTCTCTCTCTCTCTCTCTCTCTCTCTCTCTCTCTCTATCTATCTATCTATTAATCTATCTCTGTGTAGCTATATTTATGAACATTTTTTTCTTTACTTGACAGTGGTACGCCACCTTTCTTGATTAAATTATTATAATTAACCGAGTGTGTTTATATACCATCATTTCTAGATACATTTATTTCTCTAAGAAAAACATAATTTTGGTCATATTTGGTTGTGAGGTTTTTTCCCCCTATGAAATTCTGTCCTTTCGTATCACACCATTATCATTCCATTACTATTTTTTCTCTTTGCTACTTTTTCCTCTTTGTAAAGGCATAAAATAGAGAACCAGGAATTAATACAGAATGCAAAATAATTACCTACAAGAAGATATTTCTTTAAGAAGTATTTATTATTGTTACCTTTATTAAGATGTTCATTTAATTATAAGTCAAAGAAGAAAAAGACTGATTCTCATAATTGAGACTACATGGAAGTAGAATTTTGAAATGTGTACATAGTGACATGGTACCTTGGTTCTATTTGCTAATTACTTGTTTTTGTACTAGTTTTCTTTTGCTTCTTTTTTTATTATTGTGAAAATACCATACAGAGTGGTTTCAATTACATGAGCAAGGTGATGAGTACATTTCTTATCAAGCATTGTTGCCTCCTCCTTTGTTTCCCCTTCCCATCAATGCCCATTTACCCCCCACACCCCCTCCCCTCTGTACTCCTCCTCCCATGCGAAAGTTGTAAAGTTCCTTTTTCGACATAATGTCTCGTACATCTCATTGTTGCAATGGGTCCACCTGTATCCCTAGTTAAACAATTTTTTCCCTTACCCTCCATAAATTTTACCAACATCAAATACAGTGAAAACAGGGATTATACCGTGGGGAGGGACATACAAAGCAACAAAGAAATCATCTTATAAATATGTTAGAAACAATAGCAAGAAAGAAAAATCATTTTATTCCTTATCTTGGGGTTCATTTCACCGAACATCAACTTATCTGACCTTTTCTGCTTCACTCAGACATATATAAGTTATTACAAATATGAGAAACCATGGGACCTATGTTTCTTAGGGCTTGGCTTACTTCAGTTAATATAATTTCTTTTCAAGTCTTTCCATTTCCTAACAAATGGGGCAATGTCATTCTTTGTGATGGAGGCATAGAATTCCATTGTGTATATATACCACATTTTCTTGATCCATTCATCTACAACTTTTCTTTTATTTCTTATAAAGATTTCTATTGCATTTAAGATGTCTTATGTTGGACTTCAAAGTCTGATTTTGAATAACCTTCCATAGTGAAAGTACCAGAAAATTATGAACTTCCTAAAAAATACTACATGACCTCCTGTTTGCTGAGGTAATGTTGTGCCATCAGTTCCCAAGATTCTATCTCTATTACAATTGTTTTGCTAAATTATATATGTATATATATGTACACATATATATATATACACATATATATATGTACATATATACATATATATACATATATATACATATATATACATATATATGTACATATATATATATATATAAAGTTATTCTTTTCATCTTTCCACAGGGAAGTCTGAAAAAATTAGTAATACTCCGTTTAAAATTTTGTCTAATAAATTTAATGTGTACTTGAAGTCCAAAGTATGACTATGAAGTTAACCACAAAACTGAAAAGGTATATGATGAAAATAATAAATAGAACACAAACACGGAGAAACTCTTAAAATAATGTTTGTAGAGTTGAGATGCATTCAGTAATAAGTCCAAGAGTCAGGCTCGTCATTTCTGCATTCAACTTCCCCTTAGCTTGTAGTACATGGGTGTTTCGACAGAGATTTCTGTAAAGCTGTGGAGACAAAAATGGTTTAAACCAAATAAATAGCAAAACCTTATCTTTCCTAATCAAATAGTTAATTGCAAATTGACTTAATGTTAACTGAATTGTTTTCTTATTGCTGACTGAAAGCTTTATTTTTAGTAGACAATTAAATTAACTCAAATGTTCATTAACAAGTGAAAGGTAAACAAAATTTACCTGTTAACTTGGCAGAATATTGCTAAAGGAAGTAAACATACAAAAATATACAAAACCACAACCAATCCAGTGTATTTACCAAATTATGTTACCAACTTATAGATGCCAAAAACAGGTGATATACTATATTATTTTGTATATAAAACTCTAGAAACTGAAAACTAATCAATTTTCAAGGTAGGCCAAGAATAGAGAGACATTGCTTCTTCTAAAGGACATCAGGGAGCATTCAAGAATGGCAGGAGTATAATTTTGTTTAATATCTTATTATTTGTTACAGTTTCCTGGGTATAACATTATGTAAAATCTATACAAATGTGTATATATACATATCCACATCATTATGAGTATGTATTATACATGTCTATGTACAGATCTCTCTCTCTCTTTCTCTCTCTCTCTCTCTCTCTCTCTCTATATATATATATACATATATATATAGGTTATTTTATATTAGTGTTGTATAACATTTTCCTATTTAAATGATTCTCTTTAGCCAGGCACTTGTGGGATCATATCTGTAATCCCAGATATTCAGGAGTCTGGGATATGAGGATCTATGTTAAAAGCCAGCAATAAAGTCCATGAGACTCTACTTTCCAATTAACCAGCTGTGGCTCAAGTGACAAAGTGTCAGCCTTGAACAACAACAACAAATAGATTATACTTAATTCTTCATCCGTTGGTATTGATAACATATTTAAGATGAGACACTGTATAAAAATTTCATTTGAATTAAGAACTTTTAAATCAGAATTTGTCTTTTAACAAGGGAATCCCCTAAAAACCAACAGGACATTGTTACTCTAATTTAAAATACAAGTGGTAGATAATAATGACATAACAATTTAGCTACACATAACAAGATTATATAGAAATATTAGAACTCAAAGGGGATGTTTAAAATTCTTAGGCCATTTTGATCTCCTCTTTTTGTATACTCTTCAAAATACAGTCAAGTAAAACCAGTATTTTTTTATTTAAATCCAGTACGTTTAAACCTATGATAACATTTAGTTGAGTCATAATATAGATTTTAAAATTTTTTCCATATTTCTGGATAAAATCAAAGAAAAATTAGAGAACATGTAGTTGCATTGTGATTAATTTCTACCAAATTCTCACTTTTAATTTGCCAGTTTCATGTCCTAGACATCATGTTCATGTACATATCTTGTTAAAGGCTGTCAGTTTACCATTTGAGCCATAGCTTCATATCAGCTTTGTGATGGTTATTTTAGAGATAGAGTCTTAAAGATGTCTTTACCTGGGCTGCCAGATCCTCCAGATCTGTTTCCTGAATAACTAAAAATGTTTAAAACTCTAGCACTTAGCTCAAATATTTTATGCTTACTGAAATATATAATTATTTGTTAATTTTTATTTTTCTAAATTACAATATAATTTGGTAATTCATTGAAAAAAATAAATGTCATGAGACACATGAAGATATGAGTGTTCATACATATGCAATATATATTATGTATGCAAACGATACTTAGCAATTGCTTAACTCACAGTCTATATATAACTATACAAAAACATAGTTAAAATAGCACATTAATTTACAGTAGTTTAACACTGTAGCACTATATGTTAACTATATTTTCATTGAAACATGTAAACATTTAGTCAAAGTGGAAGAAGCTTAAAAATCACAGGATAGGAAATTACCCTATACTATGCTTTTGGAATTAAAATATGCTTCTATATATTGTAGGTAAATTAGCCCTCTTAATAATTCCATGGTGTCTACTAGTGAAGATAATAAGCTGGGAGCTGGTATCTAAAAATTGTAATCTTAGCTACTCAGGAAGTTGAAATCTGAGGATCCTGGTTCAAATTCAGCCTGCACAGAAAAATCCATCACTGTCATATCTGCAATTAATCAGCAAAATGCTGAAAGTGGAGGTTTGTCTCAAGTGGTAGAATGTTAGCCTTGAGTGAAAAAACTAAGCAAAAGCACCACGACCTGACAGGCACCAGAATGAAAAAAAAAAGAAAGAAGATATAGAGAGAAAGAAAGAAAGATAGAAAGAAGGAAAGAAACAAAGAAAGAGAGAAAGAAACAAAGAAAGGGAGAGAGAGAGAGGGAGGGAGGAAGGGAGGGAGGGAGGGAGGAAAGAAGGAATGAAGGAATGAAGTAAAGAATGAAAGAAAGAAGGAAAAAGAAAAAAGAACTTGAACATATATATATATATATATATCAGTAGCAAATGAAGTCACTAAAATTAAAAATTATTTACTAACTGAATCTGTAATTATCTATTGATATTTTTATGAATCTATTATTTGTTATGAATTTTGCTATATTTTATGAATCTTTTTATTTTAATTATGTCTGTGTAAATGATTATGCTACAAGCTCATATATCAAATATTTCTTACATATTTGAACTTCTATATTTTAATTTCCTTCTTATAAAAATCTTGTGGTGAGTGGCTGGGAAGGTGACTCAGTGGTAGAGCGCTTGCCTTGCATGCATGAGGACCTGGGTTTGATTCCTCAGCACCACATAAGCAGAAAAAGCCAGAAGTGATGCTGTGACTCAAGTGGTATCTCTAGCCTTGAGTTCAGGCCCCACAGCAGACAAAAAATTGTGGTGAGGTTATAATTTTAATGTCACAGTTTGCTATGTGTTTTGATAACCTCTGTTTATACACTCCATTCAATTACAACGGGAGTATCAAATTCTGAGAACTTTTTTTCATTCAGTTCTGACTTTCTCTGAACTGATTCCAAATCTGCTTATTTTAAATGCATGCAAAATGAATGAAAATCTGTGCAATGCTTAGAACTTTGCTTGTGGAATTAAATGAGAAATCACTGCCAAGCATCACAAATATTCTGTCATTTTTCTTACTTAATAAACAGCCCTTTCTCATAGATTTTTTTCATAGTTTTTAGCTAAATTAACTGAGTATAAGCCAGTCTAATTTAGATTAATCTGAAGTAATCAATGACAAAAATGGAGGGTTTTTTTTTTCTGTAGACAAACATGAAATTAAATTGTGAAAAAGAAAAAAGAAGAAATATTACAAATAAAAACTACCTTTGGGAAAAGATCTCGAGGCCACTATTAAAAGTTGAGCAAAAGGAAAAACACAATGGAAAGTTGACAAAATTTTGTCAAAGGAATATTTCTCAATAACATGTGGTTATATTCAGTTAGTATAATAATATCCTGGACAATAATAATCTTTAACCGCAGTCTCAATTTAAATTAATAAACCCTGGAACAACTTCTTTTTTTTTTTTTTTTGTCGGTTGTGGGGCTTGAACTCTTGGCCTGGGCGCTGTCCCTCAGCTCTTCAGCTCAAAGCGAGCGCTCTACCACTTGAGCTACAGTGCCACTTCCGGTTTTCTGGTGGTTTATTGGAGAAAGGAGTCTCACGGTCTCTCCTGCCCGGGCTGGCTTTGAACCGCAATCCTCAGATCTCAGCCTCCTGAGTAGCTAGGATTACAGGCGTGAGCCACCAGCGCCCAGCTTGGAACAACTTCTTGTATCCTTTAAATGATTTACTTTTCAAGTAGTCTCTGAATTGTTTCCCTAGTGCTATGAGCCACTTCCAGAGTAACTATTAGTCAAAAAAAAAAAACAAAAAAAAAACATTTAATCTTTATCGTATTGACATCACACCTAACATTAACATTAACACACACATTAACATTATTGGCTGTAAAGTTCTCCAAACTATAAACTTTTAAGTTTCCCCAGCCAAATTTCTTCCTGTGCCTTAACAGATTATTTCTTCCAGGTTTTATACATCTTGAATTCTCTGTGAAAAGAAGAGATCTATGTATCAAATATATGTTATAGGTAGTATATATGTAAGTGTGTGTGTGTCAGTTTTCTTAAACAAAATGTAAGTGAATATGTCTTCCATTTCCTAGACAGAAATGATTAATGGTACAAAAGAAATACACGTGGGTCAGACCATCATGGGTACTGAGTATTAACAGATAAGGGAATTCCCCAGGCAATAGTGTGGAATGTGGGATGTGTGTGTGACATTGTGTGAAGGAAAATCCATGAGACTCTTTCTCCAACAAACCACTAGAAAACCAGAAGTGATGCTATGGTTCAAGCGGTAGAGCGCTCACCTTGAGCTGAAGAGCACAGGGACAATGCCCAGGCCCAGAGTTCAAGCCCCTCAAATGACAATAATAATAATAATAATTATTATTATTATTATTATTATTATTATTGTTATTATTATTGTTATTATTATTATTATAGGAAATTAGACTAAATCCACAACTTAATTGTACAGTAATATAAAATAATGCATAATACATTTAGCAATAAGTACCATAAAAATTGGATCAAATTATTACAAATGTCATATTTTATATGTATATAAATATTTCAGAAGGATTGAAGAGTGGAAGCAGTGACATTGATCAATATCAATGGACTCATAAACTGACATATAGAATTGAAAAAAAACAAATGAAAAATGTGCTTCAGAAAATAAATATATAAATAAATAAAACCAATACTCAATCATTGAGAAAAATTATATATATATACTTATTTAAATGTTTATTGTTCCCATATATACATTTTCTAGTGTCATATTTGACTACATGTGGTTTATATAATTATTTTTAAATATTTCCTTTTTGTTGATCAAAAAGCAAATATCCAGCTTTCAAATTATATGGCATTGTTCTTTTTTATTTTTGATGTATTTTCATTTTTGAGATAATTTGAACCTGTTACAGACCATTTCAACTTTTGGGAAAGCTGTAATCATACTGGATTAGCAGGAAAACTGTGCTCTGTTCATCTGTAATGTCCTCAGAGGAAACCATTCTCAGTGTATAAATCAAAAAGTTAGTTGCTACCTACTGAAGACTAGCTTGTTGTCTTTGTTTTTCTTTATTAAACCATCTGCATTAGAAATTCGGAGAAAAAGAACTCTATACAAAACTAGTTTGTGTGTGTGTGTGTGTGTGTGTGTGTGTGTGTGTGTTTGTGTGTGTGTGTGTGTGTGTGTGTGTATACGTGGACCTGTCTTTGGGGCATGAACTCAAGCCCTGGGTGCTATCTCTGAGCTTTTTTGTTCAATGTTGTCACTTAAGCCACAAATCTACTTCCAGCTTTTTGCTGGTTATTTGGAAATTAGTTCTTTGTGGAGTTTTCTGCTGGCTTTACACTACAATCCTCAGATCTCAATTTCTTTACTAGCTAGTATTACTGGTGTGAGCAACCAGAGCTCAGATAGAAGGCTATTTTTGTCTACTATTAGAGTTTATAATTGTCTTCACCCTAGCCTACCCTTCTTCCTAAGTTGTCACCAAAGCATTAAGTGCTCTTTTCTTACGTCATATTTCCTTTCTTTCACTGAATTCTTGCCTTTTCTCCCAGCTTCCACCTAACAATACTGGGCACACATACAAATCATTTTAACCAAGTGAACTGTCTTCACATTTTATTTCTATTGTTTGCATTTTCCTGGCTATGTTTGTTGTATTCCTTATAACTCTTCACCATAATCATGTTCTTTGAATTATTTTTATAGAATGTCATATATAATAACTTTTGATTCATTTAAGTGGTTTCTGATTTAGAACATGTGGCTATGGACAAATAAGAAGTTACAGGAATATATGAGACTAAAACTAGAAACGTATACATCTTTCTCCTCCTCCTCCTCCTCCTCCTCCTCTTCCTCTTCTTCTTCCTCCTCCTTCTCCTCCTCCTTCTCTTCCTTCTCTTCCTCCTCTTCCTTCTCTTTCTCTTCCTCCTCCTCCTCCTCTTCCACCTCCTCCTCTATATTCTTTCCTTTTCCTCCTCCTCCTCTTATTTTAATATGGCTTCAATCATAAGTTTTCTTCAACAAATGAGCTCCCCAAATCCATGACACTTTCTCTAAGTTTCAATAGCCTTTCCTTCCCTCATATTTTTCTTTGCATCACTTGCTTGTCTTGAACAAGGGAGTTTCAGAGTGACATGTACAAATATAAATGACTTGGTTCATCCTAAACCATGCTACTGGTTTCATCGACTTTACGATTACAGTTTCATGGGTGTACTTAGGAAATCAGGAGATTTCACCCCATTCTCTTCACTTTTGAAAAGATGATTCATTGAAGGGAATATTATCCTCCACATTTATTTTTCCTTAAAGCAAGTGAATAATAGGAAACCTTTAGCTGTGGAAAAGAGAAAGGGAAATCAACAAAGTTGAAATGTTCTGTGCTTGAGTACTCTTGCATACTACACATACATGATGTTTTTATTATGATTATTTGATATTTTGACTCTCCATTCATTGATTGATTTCATTACTTGTTAAGAAATTTACATTGTCCAAGATGTCTCTGAAGGTTTTCCACAGCAGTTACCCGGCAATTTCAGCCATGGAAGACAAGAAGCACACACTTCACAGTAAGCTGGAAATATAATAGAGATCATTCTTTCTTGATACAGTATTTCAGTGAGTTGTTTATACTGAAAATGAAGAAGTTTAATTGTAACAAAGATAGTAAAGAATTGACAGACATTCTCTGTATACTTTGCATATATATATATATATATATATATATATATATATATATGACTCTATTTTAAAAGAATGAAAGAATGACTCAGTTTTCAAAAACTTCTGGAAGGGCTGGGATGTAGCTCAGTGGCAAAGTGCTTCCCTAGCAAGTGCAACGTCCTGGATTCGATCCCTAGTACCAAAAAAAAAAAAAAAAAAAAGACAAAAACTTCTGGAGAAAAGTTTCTTAGGTATAAGAGCACTAGTAGGTGTCTTTGCAGTAACAGCTCAGAAGGAAATCAAATTAGTGCCAGTGGGACTTTTGTTCTAACTGAAGAGAAGCATTACTGTTGGAGAGAGTCAATCTGAGATTAATTTTTAAAAGACTAAAAAACAGTAAAGCATTTCAGATTGTACTTCTGTGCTATAAAAGGATATTATCTTGATTAAAATGTATCTATTATATGGATTAGTTTTAGAAAGGGGCAGTAAGGTCTGCCTGGAAACTACATTATGCTTTTTCTCTCTTCTTAAAATGAGGAAAGAAATGTATGCAGGGATTTCTGGCACAATTAACTCTTCTACACTTTGTACCATGTATCAGTAACTAGATAGCACATTGATTTTTAGTATACTTTTCATTTCAAATAACAGCTGCTACTTTAAACTGGTTTGTGATTCCTCAAGGATTAGTGACAAGAAAAAACATATAATAAAAACAAATGGGTCAATGCCATTTTTTCTGATGGAGGCATAGAATTCCATTGTGTGTATATATCACATTTTCTTGACCCATTCATCTACTGAGGGGCATCTGGTTGGTTCCATATTTTATCTATGTTAAATAATGCTGCAGTAAACATAGATGTGCTAGTAGCTTTAGTATGGTCTTGTTTGTGATCATTCGGGTAAATGCCCAAAAGTGGAATTGCTGGGTCATTGGGAAGCTCTATGTGGAGTCTTTTGAAGAACCTCCATACTACTTTCCTAATTGTAGTAAGCCAGGCGCAAAGAACCATAGGTCCCATGGTTTTCCACATTTGCAATAGCTAGTATATTTCGGAGACAGGCAGAAAAGAACAGATAATTTGATGTTAGGCAAAATGAACCCCATGATAAGGACTCAAATGGTTTTTCTTTTTTGCTATTGTTTCTAACATATTTATAAGGTGATTTTTTTGTTGCTTTGTATGCCCCTCCCAAATTGTATAACCCCTGTTTTCACTGTATTTGATGTTAGCATAATTTGGGGAGGGGAAGGGAATAAAAACAAAATTTTTAATAGGGTTACAGGTAGACCCATTGTAACAATGAGATCTAGAAGACACTATGTTGAAAAACAAACTACAATTTAGGCTGGGGGTGGAGTGGGGGG